>NW_024376328.1:0-81338 GCF_016808335.1 Panicum virgatum
GCCGAACTGTGCAAAAGTTCGTGCCACGAGTCGCAT
Source organism: Panicum virgatum (assembly GCF_016808335.1). Taxonomy (NCBI): domain Eukaryota; kingdom Viridiplantae; phylum Streptophyta; class Magnoliopsida; order Poales; family Poaceae; genus Panicum; species Panicum virgatum. The sequence goes on from NW_024376328.1 coordinate 37, forward strand.
CGGATTTTTTCACGAAACGCACCCGATCAACCCCATTGGACCCTAAACTCATGTTTTGTTGCATTTCGTACCATTTGGGTGCATTTGGTACCGTTTGGTTGCCTTACGAAACTCGGTACAAAATGGGCCGAACCAATGCAAAAGTTTGTGCCACGAAGTAGTCGCATTGGAATTTTTTCGCAACAAAAGCACTCGATCCACCCCATTGGACCCTAAACTCATGTTTTGGAGAGTTTTGTACAATTTGGGTGCATTTGGGATCGTTTGGTTGCCTTACAAAACTCGGTGCAAAACGGGCCCGAACCAGTGCAAAAGTTTGTGCCACGAAGTTGCATTGGAATTTTTCGCAACGAATGCACCCGATCCACCCCCATTGGACCCTTAACTCATGTTTGGAGAGTTTCATACCATTTGGGTGCGTTTGGGGCCGTTTGGTTGCCTTACGAAACTCGGTGCAAAACGGGCCGAACTAGTGCAAAACTTTGTGCCACGAAGTCGCATTGGAATTTTTTTCGTAACGAAAGCACCCGATCCACCCCATTCGACCCTAAACTCATGTTTTTGTGAGTTTCATACCATTTGTGTGCATTAGGGACCATTTGGTTGCCTTACGAAACTCGTTGCAAATCAGGGCCGAACTATTGCAAAAGTTTGTGCCACAAAGTCGCATTGGAATTTTTCGCTACAAAAGCACCCGATCCACCCCATTGGAGCCTAAACTCATGTTTTGGTGAGTTTCGTACCATTTCGGTGCATTTGGAACCATTTGGTTGCCTTACGAAACTCGGTGTGAAACGGGCCGAACTAGTGCAAAAGTTTGTGCTAGGCAGTTGCATTGGAATTTTTCGCAACTAAAGCACTAGATCCACCCCATTGGACCTTAAACTCATGTTTTGGGAGAGTTTCGTACCATTTGGGTGCATTTGGGACCGTTTGGTTGCCTTACGAAACTCGGTGCAAAACGGGCCGAACTAGTGCAAAACTTCATGCCACGAAGTCGCATCGAAATTTTTCGCAACAAAAGCACCCGATCCACCCCATTGGACCCTAAACTCACTTTTTGGTGCATTTCATACCATTTGGGTGCATTCGGGACTGTTTGGTTGCCTTACAAAACTCGGTGGAAACGGGCCGAACTAGTGCAAAAGTTCGTGCCACGAAGTCGCTTCGGAATTTTACGCAACAAAACGCAACCGATCCACTCCATTGACCCTAAACTGATGTTTTTGTGTTATTTCGTACCATTTGGGTGCATTCGGGACCGTTTAGTTGCCTTACGAAACTTGGTGTAAAACGGGCCGAACTAGTGCAAAACTTCGTGCAACGAAAGTCGCGTCCAAATTTTTCGCAACAAACGCACCCGATCCACCCCTTTTGACCCTAAACTGACGTTTTGCTGCATTTCGTACCATTTGGGTGCATTCGGGACTGTTTGGTTGCCTTACGAAATTCGGTGGAAAAACGGGGCCCGATCTAGTGCAAAAGTTCGTGCCACGAAAGTCGCGTCGGAATTTTTCGCAACGAACGCACCCGATCCATCCCATTGACCCTAAACTGACGTTTTGGAGTACTTCGTACCATTTGGGTGCATTCTGGACCGTTTGGTTGCCTTACAAAACTCGGTGGAGAAACGGGCCGAACTAGTACAAAAGTTCGTGCCACGAAGTTGCGGTGGAATTTTTTCGCAACCAACGCACCCGATCCACCCCCATGGAACCCAAACATTAGTTTAGGGTCCAATGGGGTGGATCGGTTGCTGTTTTGGTGCGTTTCATACTATTTAGGGTGCGTTTGAGACCGTTTGGTTGCCTCACGAAACTCAGTGCAAAACGGGCCGAACTAGTGCAAAGTTCGTGCCCACGATGTCGGCGTCCGAATTTTTCGCAACGCACGCACCCGATCCACCCCATTTGACCTAAACTGATGTTTTGGTGCCTTTTGTACCTTTGGGTGCATTTCAGGACCGTTTGGTTGCCTTATGAAACCTCGGTGCAAAATGGGCCGAACAAGTGCAAAACTTCGTGCCACGAAGTCGCATCGGAATTTTTTGGAACGAATGCACCCGATCCACCCCATTGTACCCTTAACTCATGTTTTGGAGAGTTTCGTACCATTTGGGTGCGTTTGGGACCGTTTGGTTGCCTTATGAAACTCGGTGCCAAACAGGCTGAACTAGTGCAAAACTTCGTGCCACGAAGTCTCATCGGAATTTTTCCCAACAAATGCACCTGATCCACCCCATTGGACCATAAATTGACATTTTGGTGTGTTTCGTACTGTTTGGGTGCATTCGGGACCATTTGGTTGCCTTACAAAACTCGGTGGAAACGGGCCGAAACTAGTTGCAAAAGTTCGTGCCACGAAGTCGCTTCGGAATTTTACGCAACAAACGCAAACCGATCCACTCCATTTGACCCTAAACTGATGTTTTTGTGTATTCGTACCATTTGGGTGCATTTGGGACCGTTTAGTTGCCTTACGAAACTTGGTGTAAAACGGGCCGAACTAGTGCAAAACTTCGTGCAATGAAGTCGCGTCCAAATTTTTCGCAACAAACGCACCCGATCCACCCCTTTTGACCCTAAACTGACGTTTTGCTGCATTTCGTACCATTTGGGTGCATTCGGGACTGTTTGGTTGCCTTACGAAACTCGGTGGAAAACGGGCCGATCTAGTGCAAAAGTTCGTGCCACGAAGTCGCGTCGGAATTTTTCGCAACGAACGCACCCGATCCATCCCATTTGACCCTAAACTGACGTTTTGGAGTACTTCGTACCATTTGGGTGCATTCTGGACCGTTTGGTTGCCTTACAAAACTCGGTGGAAAACGGGCCGAACTAGTACAAAAGTTCGTGCCACGAAGTTGCGGTGGAATTTTTCGCAACCAACGCACCCGATCCACCCCCATGGAACCCAAAACATTAGTTTAGGGTCCAATGGGGTGGATCGGTTGCTGTTTTGGTGCGTTTCATACTATTAGGGTGCGTTTGAGACCGTTTGGTTGCCTCACGAAACTCAGTGCAAAACGGGCCGAACTAGTGCAAAAGTTCGTGCCACGATTTGTCGCGTCCGAATTTTTCGCAACGCACGCACCCGATCCACCCCATTTGACCCTAAACTGATGTTTTGGTGCATTTTGTACCTTTTGGGTGCATTCAGGACCGTTTGGTTGCCTTATGAAACTCGGTGCAAAATGGGCCCGAACAAGTGCAAAACTTCATGCCACGAAGTCGCATCGGAATTTTTTGGAACGAATGCACCCGATCCACCCCATTGGACCCTTAACTCATGTTTTGGAGAGTTTCGTACCATTTGGGTGCGTTTGGGACCGTTTGGTTGCCTTATGAACTCGGTGCCAAACAGGCTGAACTAGTGCAAAACTTCGTGCCACGAAGTCTCATCGGAATTTTTCCCAACAAACGCACCTGATCCACCCCATTGGACCATAAATTGACATTTTGGTGTGTTTCGTACTGTTTGGGTGCATTCGGGACCATTTGGTTGCCTTACGAAACTCGGTGCGAAACGGGCCGAACTAGTGCAAAAGTTCGCGCCAAAAAGTCGCGTCGGAATTTTTCGCAACGAACGCACCCGATCCAACCCATTAGACCCTAAACTGACGTTTTGGTGCATTTCATACTATTTGGGTGCATTCGGGACCATTGGTTGCCTTATAAAACTCGGTGGAAAACGAGCCGAACTAGTGCAAAAGTTTGTGCCACGAAGTCTTGTCGGAATTTTTCGCAACAAACGCACCCGATCAACCCCATTTGACCCAAAACTAACGTTTTGGTTTATTTCGTACCATTTGGGTGCATTCGGGACCGTTTGGTCGCCTTACAAAACGGGCCGAACTAGTGCAAAAGTTCGTGCCACCAAGTCGCGTCCAAATTTTTTCGCAACAAACGCACCCGATCCACCCCATTTGACCCTAAACTGACTTTTTGGTGCATTTCGTAACATTTGGGTGCATTCGGCACTATTTGGTTGCCTCACTAAACTCTGTGCAAAACGGGCCGAACTAGTGCAAAAGTTCGTGCCACGAAGTCGCGACGGAATTTTTTGCGACAAACGCACCCGATCCACCCCTTTTGACCCTAAACTGACGTTTTGGTCCATTTCGTACCTTTTGGGTGCATTCGGGACCGTTTGGTTGCCTTACGAAACTCGGTGCAAAACGAGCCGAACAAGTGCAAAAGTTCGTGCCATGAAGTCGCGTTGGAATTTTTCGCAACAAATGCACCCGATCGAACCCATTGGACCCTAAACTGACATTTTGGTGCATTTCGTACTATTTGGGTGCATTCGGGACCATTTGGTTGCCTTACGAAACTCGGTGGATGAAAAACGGGCCGAACTAGTGCAAAAGTTCGTGCCGCGAAGTCGCGTCGGAATTTTTCCAATTAAACACACCCGATCCACCCCATTGGGCCCTAAACTATTGTTTTGGTGCGTTTCGTACCATTGGGTGCATTCGGGGCCGTTTGGTTGCCTTACGAAACTCGGTGCAAAACGGGCCAAACTAGTGCAAAAGTTCGTGCCACAAAGTCGCTTCCGCATTTTTCGCAACGAATGGACCCGATACACCCCATTTGACCCTAAGCTAATGTTTTGGTGCCTTTCGTACCTTTTGGGTGCATTCAGGACCGTTTGGTTGCCTTACAAAACTCGGTGCAAAACGGGCCCGAACAAGTGCAAATGTTCGTGCGACGAAGTCGTGTCGGAGTTTTTCACGACGAACGCACCCGATCCACCCCATTGGACCCTAAACTCATGTTTTGTTGCGTTTCGTACCATGTGGGTGCATTTGGTACCGTTTGGTTGCCTTACGAAACTCGGTGAAAAACGGGCCGAACTAGTGCAAAAGTTTGTGCCACGAAGTTGCATTGGAATTTTTCACAATGAATGCAGCCGATCCACCCCATTGGACCCTAAACTCATGTTTTCGTTGTTTTGTACCATTTGGGTGCATTTGGGACCGTTTGGTAGCCTTACGAAACTCGGTTGCAAAACGAGCCGAACTAGTGCAAAACTTCGTGCCACGAAGTCGCATCGGAATTTTTCGCAACAAATGCACCCGATCCACCCCATTGGACCCTAAACTCATGTTTTGCTGAGTTTTGTACCATTCGGTTGCATTTGGAACCGTTTGGTTGCCTTACGAAACTCGGCGAAAAACGGGCCGAACTAGTGCAAAAGCAACGAAGATGCGTCGGAGTTTTTCGCGATGAACGCACCCGATCCACCCCATTAGACCCTAAACACATGTTTTCGTGCGTTTCGTACCATTTGCGTGCATTTGGGATTGTTAGGTTGCCTTACGAAACTCGGGGCAAAACATTACGAACTAGTGCAAAAGTTCGTGCGACGAAGTCGCATCGGAGTTTTTCACGACGAACGCACCCGATCCACCCCATTGGACCCTAAACTCATGTTTTGTTGCATTTCGTACCATTTGGGTGCATTTGGTACGTTTGGTTGCCTTATGAAACTCGGTGATGAAAAATGGGCCAAACCAATGCAAAAGTTTGTGCCACGAAATCGCATTGGAATTTTTCGCAACAAAAGCACTCGATCCACCCCATTGGACCCTAAACTCATGTTTTGGAGAGTTTTTATACCATTTGGGTGCATTTGGGACCGTTTGGTTGCCTTACCAAACTCGGTGCAAAACGGACCGAACCAGTGCAAAAGTTTGTGCCACGAAATTGCATTGGAATTTTTCGCAATGAACGCACCCGATCCACCCCATTGGACCCTTAACTCATGTTTTGGAGAGTTTCATACCATTTGGGTGCGTTTGGGACCGTTTGTTTGCCTTACGAAACTCGATGCAAAACGGGCCGAACTAGTGCAAAAGTTCGTGCCACGAAGTCGCATTGGAATTTTTCCTAACGAACGCACCTGATCCACCCCATTTGACCCTAAACTGACGATTTGGTGTGTTTCGTACCATTTGGGTGCATTCAGGACCGTTTGGTTGCCTTACGAAACTCGGTGCAAAACGGGCCGAACTAGTGCAAAAGTTCGTGCCACGAAGTCGCATCGGAGTTTTTCACGACGAACGCACCCGATCCACCCCATTGGACCCTAAACTCATGTTTTGTTGCATTTCGTACCATTTGGGTGCATTTGGTACCGTTTGGTTGCCTTACGAAACTCGGTACAAAATGGGCCGAACCAATGCAAAAGTTTGTGCCACGAAGTCGCATTGGAATTTTTCGCAACAAAAGCACTCGATCCACCCCATTGGACCCTAAACTCATGTTTTGGAGAGTTTTGTACAATTTGGGTGCATTTGGGATCGTTTGGTTGCCTTACAAAACTCGGTGCAAAACGGGCCGAACCAGTGCAAAGTTTGTGCCACGAAGTTGCATTGGAATTTTTCGCAACGAATGCACCCGATCCACCCCATTGGACCCTTAACTCATTTTTTGGAGAGTTTCATACCATTTGGGTGCGTTTGGGGCCGTTTGGTTGCCTTACGAAACTCGGTGCAAAACGGGCCGAACTAGTGCAAAACTTTGTGCCACGAAGTCGCATTGGAATTTTTCGTAACGAAAGCACCCGATCCACCCCATTCGACCCTAAACTCATGTTTTTGTGAGTTTCATACCATTTGTGTGCATTAGGGACCATTTGGTTGCCTTACGAAACTCGTTGCAAATCAGGCCGAACTATTGCAAAAGTTTGTGCCACAAAGTCGCATTGGAATTTTTCGCTACAAAAGCACCCGATCCACCCCATTGGAGCCTAAACTCATGTTTTGGTGAGTTTCGTACCATTTCGGTGCATTTGGAACCATTTGGTTGCCTTACGAAACTCGGGTGTGAAACGGGCCGAACTAGTGCAAAAGTTTGTGCTAGGCAGTTGCATTGGAATTTTTCGCAACTAAAGCACTAGATCCACCCCATTGGACCTTAAACTCATGTTTTGGAGAGTTTCGTACCATTTGGGTGCATTTGGGACCGTTTGGTTGCCTTACGAAACTCGGTGCAAAACGGGCCGAACTAGTGCAAAACTTCATGCCACGAAGTCGCATCGAAATTTTTCGCAACAAAAGCACCCGATCCACCCCATTGGACCCTAAACTCACTTTTTGGTGCATTTCATACCATTTGGGTGCATTCGGGACTGTTTGGTTGCCTTACAAAACTCGGTGGAAACGGGCCGAACTAGTGCAAAAGTTCGTGCCACGAAGTCGCTTCGGAATTTTACGCAACAAACGCAACCGATCCACTCCATTTGACCCTAAACTGATGTTTTTGTGTATTTCGTACCATTTGGGTGCATTCGGGACCGTTTAGTTGCCTTACGAAACTTGGTGTAAAACGGGCCGAACTAGTGCAAAACTTCGTGCAACGAAGTCGCGTCCAAATTTTTCGCAACAAACGCACCCGATCCACCCCTTTTGACCCTAAACTGACGTTTTGCTGCATTTCGTACCATTTGGGTGCATTCGGGACTATTTGGTTGCCTTACGAAACTCGGTGGAAAACGGGCCGATCTAGTGCAAAAGTTCGTGCCACGAAGTCGCGTCGGAATTTTTCGCAACGAACGCACCCGATCCATCCCATTTGACCCTAAACTGACGTTTTGGAGTACTTCGTACCATTTGGGTGCATTCTGGACCGTTTGGTTGCCTTACAAAACTCGGTGGGAAAACGGGCCGAACTAGTACAAAAGTTCGTGCCACGAAGTTGCGGTGGAATTTTTCGCAACCAACGCACCCGATCCACCCCCATGGAACCCAAAACATTAGTTTAGGGTCCAATGGGGTGGATCGGTTGCTGTTTTGGTGCGTTTCATACTATTAGGGTGCGTTTGAGACCGTTTGGTTGCCTCACGAAACTCAGTGCAAAACGGGCCGAACTAGTGCAAAAGTTCGTGCCACGATGTCGCGTCCGAATTTTTCGCAACGCACGCACCCGATCCACCCCATTTGACCCTAAACTGATGTTTTGGTGCATTTTGTACCTTTTGGGTGCATTCAGGACCGTTTGGTTGCCTTATGAAACTCGGTGCAAAATGGGCCGAACAAGTGCAAAACTTCGTGCCACGAAGTCGCATCGGAATTTTTTGGAACGAATGCACCCGATCCACCCCATTGGACCCTTAACTCATGTTTTGGAGAGTTTCGTACCATTTGGGAGCGTTTGGGACCGTTTGGTTGCCTTATGAAACTCGGTGCCAAACAGGCTGAACTAGTGCAAAACTTCGTGCCACGAAGTCTCATCGGAATTTTTCCCAACAAACGCACCTGATCCACCCCATTGGACCATAAATTGACATTTTGGTGTGTTTCGTACTGTTTGGGTGCATTCGGGACCATTTGGTTGCCTTACGAAACTCGGTGCGAAACGGGCCGAACTAGTGCAAAAGTTCGCGCCAAAAAGTCGCGTCGGAATTTTTCGCAACGAACGCACCCGATCCAACCCATTAGACCCTAAACTGACGTTTTGGTGCATTTCATACTATTTGGGTGCATTCGGGACCATTTGGTTGCCTTATAAAACTCGGTGGAAAACGAGCCGAACTAGTGCAAAAGTTTGTGCCACGAAGTCTTGTCGGAATTTTTCGCAACAAACGCACCCGATCAACCCCATTTGACCCAAAACTAACGTTTTGGTTTATTTCGTACCATTTGGGTGCATTCGGGACCGTTTGGTCGCCTTACAAAACGGGCCGAACTAGTGCAAAAGTTCGTGCCACCAAGTCGCGTCCAAATTTTTCGCAACAAACGCACCCGATCCACCCCATTTGACCCTAAACTGACTTTTTGGTGCATTTCGTAACATTTGGGTGCATTCGGCACTATTTGGTTGCCTCACTAAACTCTGTGCAAAACGGGCCGAACTAGTGCAAAAGTTCGTGCCACGAAGTCGCGACGGAATTTTTTGCGACAAACGCACCCGATCCACCCCTTTTGACCCTAAACTGACGTTTTGGTCCATTTCGTACCTTTTGGGTGCATTCGGGACCGTTTGGTTGCCTTACGAAACTCGGTGCAAAACGAGCCGAACAAGTGCAAAAGTTCGTGCCATGAAGTCGCGTTGGAATTTTTCGCAACAAATGCACCCGATCGAACCCATTGGACCCTAAACTGACATTTTGGTGCATTTCGTACTATTTGGGTGCATTCGGGACCATTTGGTTGCCTTACGAAACTCGGTGAAAAACGGGCCGAACTAGTGCAAAAGTTCGTGCCGCGAAGTCGCGTCGGAATTTTTCCAATTAACACACCCGATCCACCCCATTGGGCCCTAAACTATTGTTTTGGTGCGTTTCGTACCATTGGGTGCATTCGGGGCCGTTTGGTTGCCTTACGAAACTCGGTGCAAAACGGGCCAAACTAGTGCAAAAGTTCGTGCCACAAAGTCGCTTCCGCATTTTTCGCAACGAATGGACCCGATACACCCCATTTGACCCTAAGCTAATGTTTTGGTGCCTTTCGTACCTTTTGGGTGCATTCAGGACCGTTTGGTTGCCTTACAAAACTCGGTGCAAAACGGGCCGAACAAGTGCAAATGTTCGTGCGACGAAGTCGTGTCGGAGTTTTTCACGACGAACGCACCCGATCCACCCCATTGGACCCTAAACTCATGTTTTGTTGCGTTTCGTACCATGTGGGTGCATTTGGTACCGTTTGGTTGCCTTACGAAACTCGGTGAAAAACGGGCCGAACTAGTGCAAAAGTTTGTGCCACGAAGTTGCATTGGAATTTTTCACAATGAATGCAGCCGATCCACCCCATTGGACCCTAAACTCATGTTTTCGTTGTTTTGTACCATTTGGGTGCATTTGGGACCGTTTGGTAGCCTTACGAAACTCGGTGCAAAACGAGCCGAACTAGTGCAAAACTTCGTGCCACGAAGTCGCATCGGAATTTTTCGCAACAAATGCACCCGATCCACCCCATTGGACCCTAAACTCATGTTTTGCTGAGTTTTGTACCATTCGGTTGCATTTGGAACCGTTTGGTTGCCTTACGAAACTCGGCGAAAAACGGGCCGAACTAGTGCAAAAGCAACGAAGATGCGTCGGAGTTTTTCGCGATGAACGCACCCGATCCACCCCATTAGACCCTAAACACATGTTTTCGTGCGTTTCGTACCATTTGCGTGCATTTGGGATTGTTAGGTTGCCTTACGAAACTCGGGGCAAAACATTACGAACTAGTGCAAAAGTTCGTGCGACGAAGTCGCATCGGAGTTTTTCACGACGAACGCACCCGATCCACCCCATTGGACCCTAAACTCATGTTTTGTTGCATTTCGTACCATTTGGGTGCATTTGGTACGTTTGGTTGCCTTATGAAACTCGGTGAAAAATGGGCCAAACCAATGCAAAAGTTTGTGCCACGAAGTCGCATTGGAATTTTTCGCAACAAAAGCACTCGATCCACCCCATTGGACCCTAAACTCATGTTTTGGAGAGTTTTATACCATTTGGGTGCATTTGGGACCGTTTGGTTGCCTTACCAAACTCGGTGCAAAACGGACCGAACCAGTGCAAAAGTTTGTGCCACGAAATTGCATTGGAATTTTTCGCAATGAACGCACCCGATCCACCCCATTGGACCCTTAACTCATGTTTTGGAGAGTTTCATACCATTTGGGTGCGTTTGGGACCGTTTGTTTGCCTTACGAAACTCGATGCAAAACGGGCCGAACTAGTGCAAAAGTTTGTGCCACGAAGTCGCATTGGAATTTTTCGTAACGAAAGCACCCGATCCATCCCATTCGACCCTAAACTCATGTTTTCGTGAGTTTCATACCATTTGTGTGCATTAGGGACCGTTTGATTGCCTTACGAAACTCGTTGCAAAACGGGCCGAACTAGTGCAAAAGTTTGTGCCACGAAGTCGCATTGGAATTTTTCGCAACAAAAGCACCCGAGCCACCCCATTGGAGCCTAAACTCATGTTTTGGTGAGTTTCGTACCATTTCGGTGCGTTTGGAACCATTTGGTTGCCTTACGAAACTTGTTGCAAAACGGGCCGAACCAGTGCAACAGTTTGTGCCACGAAGTCGCGTCCAAATTTTACGCAACAAACGCACCCGATCCACCCCATTGGAGCCTAAACTCATGTTTTGTTGCATTTCGTATCATTTGGGTGCATTTGGTACCGTTTGGTTGCCTTACGAAACTCGGTGAAAACGGGCCGAACAAATGCAAAAGTTTGTGCCACGAAGTCGCATTGGAATTTTTCGCAACGAAAGAACCCGGTCCACCTCATTGGAGCCTAAACTCATGTTTTGTGAGTTTTGTACCATTTCGATGCATGTGGAACCATTTGGTTGCCTTACGAAACTCGGTGCGAAACGGGCCGAACTAGTGCAAAAGTTTGTGCCACGCAGTTGCATTGGAATTTTTCGCAACGAAAGCACTCGATCCACCCCATTGGACCTTAAACTCATGTTTTGGAGAGTTTCGTACCATTTGGGTGCATTTGGGACCGTTTGGTTGCCTTACGAAACTCGGTGCAAAACGGGCCGAACTAGTGCAATACTTCATGCCACGAAGTCGCATCGAAATTTTTCGCAACGAAAGCACTCGATCCACCCCATTGGACCCTAAACTCATATTTTGGTGCATTTCATACCGTTTGGGTGCATTTGCGACCATTCGGTTGCCGTACAAAACTCGGGGCAAAACATTTCATACTGGTGCAAAAGTTCGTGCCACGAAGACGCGTTGGAGTTTTTCGCGACGAACGTACCCGATCCACCCCATTAGACCCTAAACACATGTTTATGTGCGTTTCGTATCATTTGCGTGCATTTGGGACTGTTAGGTTGGCTTACGAAACTCGGGGCAAAACATTCCGAACTAGTGCAAAAGTTCGTGCGACGAAGTCGCATCGGAGTTTTTCACGACGAACGCAACCGATCCACCCCATTGGACCCTAAACTCATGTTTTGTTGCGTTTCGTACCATTTGGGTGCATTTGGTACCGTTTGGTTGCCTTACGAAACTCGGTGAAAAACGGGCCGAACTAGTGCAAAAGTTTGTGCCACGAAGTTGCATTGGAATTTTTCACAGCGAACGCAGCCGATCCACCCCATTGCACCCTAAACTCATGTTTTCGTTGTTTTGTACCATTTGGGTGCATTTGGGACCGTTTAGTTGCCTTACAAAACTCGGTGCAAAACGAGCCGAACTAGTGCAAAACTTCGTGCCACGAAGTCGCATCGGAAGTTTTCGCAACAAACGCACCCGATCCACCCCATTGGACCCTAAACTCATGTTTTGCTGAGTTTTGTACCATTTGGTTGCATTTGGAACCGTTTGGTTGCCTTACGAAACTCGGTGCAAAATAGGCCGAACTAGTGCAAAAGTTTGTGCGACGAAGTCGCATTGGAATTTTTCTCAAGAAAAGCACTCGATCCACCCCATTGGACCCTAAACTCATGTTTGGGAGAGTTTCGTACCATTTGGGTGCATTTGGGACCGTTTGGTTGCCTTACAAAACTCGGTGCAAAACGGGCCAAACTAGTGCAAAAGTACGTGCCACGAAGTCGCATCAGAATCTTTCGCAACAAACGCACCCGATCCACCCCATTAGACCTTAAATTCATGTTTTGGGGAATTTCATACCATTTGGGTACATTTGGGACCATTTGGTTGCCTTACAGAACTCGGTGCAAAACGGGCCGAACTAGTGCAAAAGTTTGTGCCAGGAAGTTGCATTGGAATTTTTCGCAACGAATGCACCCGATCCACCCCATTGGACCCTAAACTCATGTTTTCGTGAGTTTTGTACCATTTGGGTGCATTTGGGACCGTTTGGTTGCCTTACGATACTCGGTGCAAAATGGGCCGAACTAGTGCAAAACTTCGTGCCACGAAGTCGCATCGGAATTTTTCGCAACGAACACACCCGATCCACCCCATTGGACCCTTATCTCATGTTTTGGGGAATTTCATACTATTTGGGTGCATTCGGGGCCGTTTGGTTGCCTTACAGAACTCGGTGCAAAACAGGCCGAACTAGTGCAAAAGTTTGTGCCAGGAAGTTGCATTGGAATTTTTCGCAACGAATGCACCCAATCCACCCCATTGGACCCTAAACTCATGTTTTCATGAGTTTTGTACCATTTGGGTGCATTTGGGACTGTTTGGTTGCCTTACGAAACTCGGTGCAAAATGGGTCGAACTAGTGCAAAACTTCGTGCCACGAAGTTGCATCGGAATTTTTCGCAACGAATGCACCCGATCCACCCCATTGGACCCTTAACTCATGTTTTGGAGAGTTCCGTACCATTTGGGTGTGTTTGGGACCGTTTGGTTGCCTTACGAAACTCGGTGCCAAACGGGCCGAACTAGTGCAAAACTTCGTGCCACAAAGTCGCATTGGAATTTTTTGGTGCATTTGACCCTAAACTCATGTTTTGCTGAGTTTTGTACCATTTGGTTGCATTTGGAACCGTTTGGTTGCCTTACGAAACTCGGTGCAAAACAGGCCGAACTAGTGCAAAAGTTTGTGCGATGAAGTAGCATTGGAATTTTTCGCAACAAAAGCACTCGATCCACCCCATTGGACCCTAAACTCATGTTTTGGAGAGTTTCGTACCATTTGGGTGCATTTGGAACCGTTTGGTTCCCTTACAAAACTCGGTGCAAAACGGGCCGAACCAGTGCAAAAGTTTGTGCCACGAAGTTGCATTAGAATTTTTCGCAACAAAACCACTCAATCCACCCCATTGGACCTTAAATTCATGTTTTGGGGAATTTACTACCATTTGGGTGCATTTGGGACCCTTTGGTTGTCTTACAGAAATCGGTGCAAAACGGGCCGAACTAGTGCAAAAGTTTGTGCCAGGAAGTTGCATTGGAATTTTTCGCAACGAATGCACCCGATCCACCCCATTGGACCCTAAACTCATGTTTTCATGAGTTTTGTACCATTTGGGTGCATTTGGGACCGTTTGGTTGCCTTACGAAACTCGGTGCAAAACGGGCCGAACTAGTGCAAAAGTTTGTGCCACGAAGTCGCATTGGAATTTTTCGCAATGAAAGCACCCGATCCAACCCATTGGAGCCTAAACTCATGTTTTGGTGAGTTTCATACCATTTCGGTGCATTTGGAACCATTTGGTTGCCTTACGAAACTCGGTGCAAAACGGGCCGAACTAGTGCAAAAGTTTGTGCCACGCAGTTGCATTGGAATTTTTCGCAACGAAAGCACTCGATCCACCCCATTGGACCTTAAACTCATGCTTTCATGAGTTTCATACCATTTGTGTGCATTTGGGACCGTTTGGTTGCCTTACGAAACTCGGTGCAAAACGGGCCGAACTAGTGCTGCCACGAAGTCGCATCGAAATTTTTCACAACAAAAGTACCCGATCCACCCCATTGGACCCTAAACTCATGTTTTAGTGCATTTCATATGGTTTGGGTGCATTTGCGACCATTCGGTTGCCTTAAATAACTCGGGGCAAAACATTTCAAACTGGGGCAAAAGTTCGTGCCACGAAGACGCGTTGGAATTTTTCTCGACGAACGCACACGATCCACCCCATTAGACCCTAAACACATGTTTTGGTGCGTTTCGTACCATTTGCGTGCATTTGGGACTGTTAGGTTGCCTTACGAAACTCGGGGCAAAACATTCCGAACTAGTGTAAAAGTTCGTGCGACGAAGTCGCGTCGGTGTTTTTCATGACGAACGCACCCGATCCACCCCATTGGACCCTAAACACATGTTTTGTTGCATTTCGTACCATTTGGGTGCATTTGGTACCGTTTGGTTGCCTTACAAAACTCGGTGAAAAACGGGCCGAACTAGAGCAAAAGTTTGTGCCACGAAGTTGCATTGGAATTTTTCGCAACGAACGCACCCGATCCACCCCATTGGACCCTAAACTCATGTTTTCGTGACTTTTGTAGCATTTTGGGTGCATTTGGGACCGTTTGGTTGCCTTACGAAACTCGGTGCCAAACGGGCCGAACTAGTGCAAAAGTTCGTGCCACGAAGTCGCATCGGAATTTTTCGCAACAAATGCACCCGATCCACCCCATTGACCCTAAACTCATGTTTTGCTGAGTTTTGTACCATTTGGTTGCATTTGGAACCGTTTGGTTGCCTTACGAAACTCGGTGCAAAACAGGCCGAACTAGTGCAAAAGTTTGTGCCACGCAGTTGCATTGGAATTTTTCGCAACGAAAGCACTCGATCCACCCCATTGGACCCTAAACTCATGTTTTGGAGAGTTTTGTACCATTTGGGTGCATTTGGGACCGTTTGGTTGCCTTACGAAACTCGGTGCTAAACGGGCGTATTGGTGTATTTCGTACCATTCGTGTGCATTCGGGACCGTTTAGTTGCCTTACGAAACTCGGTGCTAAACGGGCCGAACTAGTGTAGAAGTTCGTGCCACGAAGTCGTGTCGGAATTTTTCCAATTAACACACCCAATCCACCCCATTGGGCCCTA
This sequence comes from Panicum virgatum, assembly GCF_016808335.1. Taxonomy (NCBI): domain Eukaryota; kingdom Viridiplantae; phylum Streptophyta; class Magnoliopsida; order Poales; family Poaceae; genus Panicum; species Panicum virgatum. The sequence continues at coordinate 15,479 of NW_024376328.1, forward strand.
AACTGTTGTTTTGGTGCGTTTCGTACCTTTTGGGTGCATTCGGGACCGTTTGGTTGCCTTACGAAACTCGGTGCAGAACGGGCCGAACAAGTGCAGAAGTTCGTGCCATGAAGTCGCATTGGAATTTTTCACAACGAAAGCACCCGATCCACCCCATTGGAGCCTAAACTCATGTTTTGGTGAGTTTCGTACCATTTCGGTGCATTTGGAACCATTTGGTTGCCTTACAAAACTCGGTGCAAAACGGGCCGAACTAGTGCAAAAGTTTGTGTCACGAAGTCGCATTGGAATTTTTCGCAACGAAAGCACTCGATCCACCCCATTGGACCTTAAACTCATGCTTTCATGAGTTTCATACCATTTGTGTGCATTTGGGACCGTTTGGTTGCCTTACGAAACTCGGTGCAAAACGGGCTGAACTAGTGCAAAAGTTTGTGCCACGAAGTCGCATTGGAATTTTTCGCAATGAAAGCACCCGATCCACCCCATTGGAGCCTAAACTCATGTTTTGGTGAGTTTCGTACCAGTTCGGTGCATTTGGAACCATTTGGTTGCCTTACGAAACTCGGTGCAAAACGGGCCGAACTAGTGCAAAAGTTTGTGCCACGTAATTGCATTGGAATTTTTCGCAACGAAAGCACTCTATCCACCCCATTGGACCCTAAAATCATGTTTTCATGACTTTTGTACCATTTGGGTGCATTTGGGACCGTTTGGTTGCCTTACAAAACTCGGTGCCAAACGGGCCGAACTAGTGCAAAACTTCGTGCCACGAAGTCGCTTCGGAATTTTTCGCAACAAACGCACCCGATCCACCCCATTGACCCTAAACTCATGTTTTGCTGAGTTTTGTACCATTTGGTTGCATTTGGAACCGTTTGGCTGCCTTACGAAACTCGGTGCAAAACAGGCCGAACTAGTGCAAAAGTTTGTGCCACGCAGTTGCATTGGAATTTTTCGCAACGAAAGCACTCGATCCACCCCATTGGACCCTAAACTCATGTTTTGGAGAGTTTTGTACCATTTGGGTGCATTTGGGACCGTTTGGTTGCCTTACGAAACTCGGTGCTAAACGGGCGTATTGGTGTATTTCGTACCATTCGTGTGCATTCGGGACCATTTGGTTGCCTTACGAAACTCGGTGCTAAACGGGCCGAACTAGTGCAGAAGTTCGTGCCACAAAGTCGCGTCGGAATTTTTCCAATTAACACACCCAATCCACCCCATTGGGCCCTAAACTGTTGTTTTGGTGCGTTTCGTACCTTTTGGGTGCATTCGGGGCCGTTTGGTTGCCTTACGAAACTCGGTGCAAAACGGGCTGAACAAGTGCAGAAGTTCGTGCCACGAAGTCGCGTTGGAATTTTTCGCAACGAACGCACCCGATCCACCACATTGGACCCTTAACTCATGTTTTGGGGAGTTTTGTACCATTTGGGTGCATTTGGGACCGTTTGGTTGCCTTACGAAACTCGGTGCAAAACGGGCCGAACTAGTGCAAAAGTTTGTGCCACGAAGTCGCATTGGAATTTTTTACAACGAAAGCACCCGATCCACCCCATTGGAGCCTAAACTCATGTTTTGGTGAGTTTCGTACCATTTCGGTGCATTTGGAACCATTTGGTTGCCTTACGAAACTCGGTGCAAAACGGGCCGAACTAGTGCAAAAGTTTGTGCCACGTAATTGCATTGGAATTTTTCGCAACGAAAGCACTCGATCAACCCCATTGGACCTTAAACTCATGTTTTCATGAGTTTCATACCATTTGTGTGCATTTGGGACCGTTTGGTTGCCTTACGAAACTCGGTGCAAAACGGGCCGAACTAGTGCAATACTTCATGCCACGAAGTCGCATCGAAATTTTTCGCAACGAAAGTACCCGATCCACCACATTGGACCCTAAACTCATGTTTTAGTGCATTTCGTACCGTTTGGGTGCATTTGCGACCATTCGGTTGCCTTAAATAACTCGGGGCAAAACATTTCAAACTGGTGCAAAAGTTCGTGCCACGAAGACGCGTTGGAGTTTTTCTCGACGAACGCACACGATCCACCCCATTAGACCCTAAACACATGTTTTGGTGCGTTTCATACCATTTGCGTGCATTTGGGACTGTTAGGTTGCCTTACGAAACTCGGGGCAAAACATTCCGAACTAGTGCAAAAGTTCGGGCAACGAAGTCGCGTCGGTGTTTTTCAAGACGAACGCACCCGATCCACCCCATTGGACCCTAAACACATGTTTTGTTGCGTTTCATACCATTTGGGTGCATTTGGTACCGTTTAGTTGCCTTACAAAACTCGGTGAAAAACGGGCCGAACTAGAGCAAAAGTTTGTGCCACGAAGTTGCATTGGAATTTTTTGCAACGAACGCACCCGATCCACCCCATTGGACCCTAAACTCATGTTTTCATAACTTTTGTACCATTTGGGTGCATTTGGGACCGTTTGGTTGCCTTACGAAACTCGGTGCCAAACGGGCCGAACTAGTGCAAAACTTCGTGCCACGAAGTCGCATCGGAATTTTTCGCAACAAACGCACCCGATCCACCCCATTGACCCTAAACTCATGTTTTGCTGAGTTTTGTACCATTTGGTTGCATTTGAAACCGTTTGGTTGCCTTACGAAACTCGGTGCAAAACAGGCCGAACTAGTGCAAAAGTTTGTGCCACGCAGTTGCATTGGAATTTTTCGCAACGAAAGCACTCGATCCACCCCATTGGACCCTAAACTCATTTTTTGGAGAGTTTTGTACCATTTGGGTGCATTTGGGACCGTTTGGTTGCCTTACGAAACTCGGTGCTAAACGGGCGTATTGGTGTATTTCGTACCATTCGTGTGCATTCGGGACCGTTTGGTTGCCTTACGAAACTCGGTGCTAAACGGGCCGAACTAGTGCAGAAGTTCGTGCCACGAAGTCGCGTCGGAATTTTTCCAATTAACACACCCAATCCACCCCATTGGGCCCTAAACTGTTGTTTTGGTGCGTTTCGTACCTTTTGGGTGCATTCGAGACCGTTTGGTTGCCTTACGAAACTCGGTGCAAAACGGGCCGAACAAGTGCAGAAGTTCGTGCCACGAAGTCGCGTTGGAATTTTTCGCAACGAACGCACCCGATCCACCACATTGGACCCTTAACTCATATTTTGGAGAGTTTTGTACCATTTGTGTGCATTTGGGACCGTTTGGTTGCCTTACGAAACTCGGTGCAAAACGGGCCGAACTAGTGCAATACTTCATGCCACGAAGTCGCATCGAAATTTTAAGCAACGAAAGTACCCGATCCACCCCATTGGATCCTAAACTCATGTTTTAGTGCATTTCATACCGTTTGGGTGCATTTGAGACCATTCGGTTGCCTTAAATAACTCGGGGCAAAACATTTCAAACTGGTGCAAAAGTTCGTGCCACGAAGACGCGTTGGAGTTTTTCTCGACGAACGCACACGATCCACCCCATTAGACCCTAAACACATGTTTTGGTGCGTTTCATACCATTTGCGTGCATTTGGGACTGTTAGGTTGCCTTACGAAACTCGGGGCAAAACATTCCGAACTAGTGCAAAAGTTCGTGCGACGAAGTCGCGTCGGTGTTTTTCAAGACGAACGCACCCAATCCACCCCATTGGACCCTAAACACATGTTTTGTTGCGTTTCGTACCATTTGGGTGCATTTGGTACCGTTTGGTTGCCTTACAAAACTCGGTGAAAAACGGGCCGAACTAGAGCAAAAGTTTGTGCCACGAAGTTGCATTGGAATTTTTTGCAACAATCGCACCCGATCCACCCCATTGGACCCTAAACTCATGTTTTCATGACTTTTGTACCATTTGGGTGCATTTGGGACCGTTTGGTTGACTTACGAAACTCGGTGCCAGACGGGCCGAACTAGTGCAAAACTTCGTGCCACGAAGTCGCATCGGAATTTTTCGCAACAAACGCACCCGATCCACCCCATTGACCCTAAACTCATGTTTTGCTGAGTTTTGTACCATTTGGTTGCATTTGGAACCGTTTGGCTGCCTTACGAAACTCGGTGCAATACAGGCCGAACTAGTGCAAAAGTTTGTGCCACGCAGTTGCAGTGGAATTTTTCGCAACGAAAGCACTCGATCCCCCCCATTGGACCCTAAACTCATGTTTTGGAGAGTTTTGTACCATTTGGGTGCATTTGGGACCGTTTGGTTGCCTTACGAAACTCGGTGCTAAACGGGCGTATTGGTGTATTTCGTACCATTCGTGTGCATTCGGGACCGTTTGGTTGCCTTACGAAACTCGGTGCTAAACGGGCCGAACTAGTGCAGAAGTTCGTGCCACGAAGTCGCGTCGGAATTTTTCCAATTAACACACCCAATCCACCCCATTGGGCCCTAAACTGTTGTTTTGGTGCGTTTCGTACCTTTTGGGTGCATTCGGGACCGTTTGGTTGCCTTACGAAACTCGGTGCAAAATGGGCCGAACAAGTGCAGAAGTTCGTGCCACGAAGTCGCGTTGGAATTTTTCGCAACGAACGCACCTTATCCACCACATTGGACCCTTAACTCATATTTTGGAGAGTTTTGTACCATTTGTGTGCATTTGGGACCGTTTGGTTGCCTTACGAAACTCGGTGCAAAACGGGCCGAACTAGTGCAATACTTCATGCCACGAAGTCGCATCGAAATTTTTCGCAACGAAAGTACCCCATCCACCCCATTGGATCCTAAACTCATGTTTTAGTGCATTTCCTACCGTTTGGGTGCATTTGAGACCATTCGGTTGCCTTAAATAACTCGGGGCAAAACATTTCAAACTGGTGCAAAAGTTCGTGCCACGAAGACGCGTTGGAGTTTTTCTCGACGAACGCACACGATCCACCCCATTAGACCCTAAACACATGTTTTGGTGCGTTTCATACCATTTGCGTGCATTTGGGACTGTTAGGTTGCCTTACGAAACTCGGGGCAAAACATTCCGAACTAGTGCAAAAGTTCGTGCGACGAAGTCGCGTCGGTGTTTTTCAAGACGAACGCACCCGATCCACCCCATTGGACCCTAAACACATGTTTTGTTGCGTTTCGTACCATTTGGGTGCATTTGGTACCGTTTGGTTGCCTTACAAAACTCGGTGAAAAACGGGCCGAACTAGAGCAAAAGTTTGTGCCACGAAGTTGCATTGGAATATTTTGCAACGAACGCACCCGATCCACCCCATTGGACCCTAAAATCATGTTTTCATGACTTTTGTACCATTTGGGTGCATTTGGGACCGTTTGGTTGCCTTACAAAACTCGGTGCCAGACGGGCCGAACTAGTGCAAAACTTCGTGCCACGAAGTCGCATCGGAATTTTTCGCAACAAACGCACCCGATCCACCCCATTGACCCTAAACTCATGTTTTGCTGAGTTTTGTACCATTTGGTTGCATTTGGAACCGTTTGGCTGCCTTACGAAACTCGGTGCAAAACAGGCCGAACTAGTGCAAAAGTTTGTGCCACGCAGTTGCATTGGAATTTTTCGCAACGAAAGCACTCGATCCACCCCATTGGACCCTAAACTCTTGTTTTGGAGAGTTTTGTACCATTTGGGTGCATTTGGGACCGTTTGGTTGCCTTACGAAACTCGGTGCTAAACGGGCGTATTGGTGTATTTCGTACCATTCGTGTGCATTCGGGACCGTTTGGTTGCCTTACGAAACTCGGTGCTAAACGGGCCGAACTAGTGCAGAAGTTCGTGCCACGAAGTCGCGTCGGAATTTTTCCAATTAACACACCCAATCCACCCCATTGGGCCCTAAACTGTTGTTTTGGTGCGTTTCGTACCTTTTGGGTGCATTCGGGGCAGTTTGGTTGCCTTACGAAACTCGGTGCAAAACGGGCTGAACAAGTGCAGAAGTTCGTGCCACGAAGTCGCGTTGGAATTTTTCGCAACGAACGCACCCGATCCACCACATTGGACCCTTAACTCATGTTTTGGGGAGTTTTGTACCATTTGGGTGCATTTGGGACCGTTTGGTTGCCTTACGAAACTCGGTGCAAAACGGGCCGAACTAGTGCAAAAGTTTGTGCCACGAAGTCGCATTGGAATTTTTTACAACGAAAGCACCCGATCCACCCCATTGGAGCCTAAACTCATGTTTTGGTGAGTTTCGTACCATTTCGGTGCATTTGGAACCATTTGGTTGCCTTACGAAACTCGGTGCAAAACGGGCCGAACTAGTGCAAAAGTTTGTGCCACGTAATTGCATTGGAATTTTTCGCAACGAAAGCACTCGATCAACCCCATTGGACCTTAAACTCATGTTTTCATGAGTTTCATACCATTTGTGTGCATTTGGGACCGTTTGGTTGCCTTACGAAACTCGGTGCAAAACGGGCCGAACTAGTGCAATACTTCATGCCACGAAGTCGCATCGAAATTTTTCGCAACGAAAGTACCCGATCCACCACATTGGACCCTAAACTCATGTTTTAGTGCATTTTCGTACCGTTTGGGTGCATTTGCGACCATTCGGTTGCCTTAAATAACTCGGGGCAAAACATTTCAAACTGGTGCAAAAGTTCGTGCCACGAAGACGCGTTGGAGTTTTTCTCGACGAACGCACACGATCCACCCCATTAGACCCTAAACACATGTTTTGGTGCGTTTCATACCATTTGCATGCATTTGGGACTGTTAGGTTGCCTTACGAAACTCGGGGCAAAACATTCCGAACTAGTGCAAAAGTTCGGGCAACGAAGTCGCGTCGGTGTTTTTCAAGACGAACGCACCCGATCCACCCCATTGGACCCTAAACACATGTTTTGTTGCGTTTCGTACCATTTGGGTGCATTTGGTACCGTTTAGTTGCCTTACAAAACTCGGTGAAAAACGGGCCGAACTAGAGCAAAAGTTTGTGCCACGAAGTTGCATTGGAATTTTTCGCAACGAACGCACCCGATCCACCCCATTGGACCCTAAACTCATGTTTTCATGACTTTTGTACCATTTGGGTGCATTTGGGACCGTTTGGTTGCCTTACGAAACTCGGTGCCAAACGGGCCGAACTAGTGCAAAACTTCATGCCACGAAGTCGCATCGGAATTTTTCGCAACAAACGCACCCGATCCACCCCATTGACCCTAAACTCATGTTTTGCTGAGTTTTGTACCATTTGGTTGCATTTGAAACCGTTTGGTTGCCTTACGAAACTCGGTGCAAAACAGGCCGAACTAGTGCAAAAGTTTGTGCCACGCAGTTGCATTGGAATTTTTCGCAACGAAAGCACTCGATCCACCCCATTGGACCCTAAACTCATTTTTTGGAGAGTTTTGTACCATTTGGGTGCATTTGGGACCGTTTGGTTGCCTTACGAAACTCGGTGCTAAACGGGCGTATTGGTGTATTTCGTACCATTCGTGTGCATTCGGGACCGTTTGGTTGCCTTACGAAACTCGGTGCTAAACGGGCCGAACTAGTGCAGAAGTTCGTGCCACGAAGTCGCGTCGGAATTTTTCCAATTAACACACCCAATCCACCCCATTGGGCCCTAAACTGTTGTTTTGGTGCGTTTCGTACCTTTTGGGTGCATTCGGGACCGTTTGGCTGCCTTACGAAACTCGGTGCAAAACGGGCCGAACAAGTGCAGAAGTTCGTGCCACGAAGTCGCGTTGGAATTTTTCGCAACGAACGCACCCGATCCACCACATTGGACCCTTAACTCATATTTTGGAGAGTTTTGTACCATTTGTGTGCATTTGGGACCGTTTGGTTGCCTTACGAAACTCGGTGCAAAACGGGCCGAACTAGTGCAATACTTCATGCCACGAAGTCGCATCGAAATTTTTCGCAACGAAAGTACCCGATCCACCACATTGGACCCTAAACTCATGTTTTAGTGCATTCTCGTACCGTTTGGGTGCATTTGCGACCATTCGGTTGCCTTAAATAACTCGGGGCAAAACATTTCAAACTGGTGCAAAAGTTCGTGCCACGAAGACGCGTTGGAGTTTTTCTCGACGAACGCACACGATCCACCCCATTAGACCCTAAACACATGTTTTGGTGCGTTTCATACCATTTGCATGCATTTGGGACTGTTAGGTTGCCTTACGAAACTCGGGGCAAAACATTCCGAACTAGTGCAAAAGTTCGGGCAACGAAGTCGCGTCGGTGTTTTTCAAGACGAACGCACCCGATCCACCCCATTGGACCCTAAACACATGTTTTGTTGCGTTTCGTACCATTTGGGTGCATTTGGTACCGTTTAGTTGCCTTACAAAACTCGGTGAAAAACGGGCCGAACTAGAGCAAAAGTTTGTGCCACGAAGTTGCATTGGAATTTTTCGCAACGAACGCACCCGATCCACCCCATTGGACCCTAAACTCATGTTTTCATGACTTTTGTACCATTTGGGTGCATTTGGGACCGTTTGGTTGCCTTACGAAACTCGGTGCCAAACGGGCCGAACTAGTGCAAAACTTCATGCCACGAAGTCGCATCGGAATTTTTCGCAACAAACGCACCCGATCCACCCCATTGACCCTAAACTCATGTTTTGCTGAGTTTTGTACCATTTGGTTGCATTTGAAACCGTTTGGTTGCCTTACGAAACTCGGTGCAAAACAGGCCGAACTAGTGCAAAAGTTTGTGCCACGCAGTTGCATTGGAATTTTTCGCAACGAAAGCACTCGATCCACCCCATTGGACCCTAAACTCATTTTTTGGAGAGTTTTGTACCATTTGGGTGCATTTGGGACCGTTTGGTTGCCTTACGAAACTCGGTGCTAAACGGGCGTATTGGTGTATTTCGTACCATTCGTGTGCATTCGGGACCGTTTGGTTGCCTTACGAAACTCGGTGCTAAACGGGCCGAACTAGTGCAGAAGTTCGTGCCACGAAGTCGCGTCGGAATTTTTCCAATTAACACACCCAATCCACCCCATTGGGCCCTAAACTGTTGTTTTGGTGCGTTTCGTACCTTTTGGGTGCATTCGGGACCGTTTGGTTGCCTTGCGAAACTCGGTGCAAAACGGGCCGAACAAGTGCAGAAGTTCGTGCCACGAAGTCGCGTTGGAATTTTTCGCAACGAACGCACCCGATCCACCACATTGGACCCTTAACTCATATTTTGGAGAGTTTTGTACCATTTGTGTGCATTTGGGACCGTTTGGTTGCCTTACGAAACTCGGTGCAAAACGGGCCGAACTAGTGCAATACTTCATGCCACGAAGTCGCATCGAAATTTTAAGCAACGAAAGTACCCGATCCACCACATTGGACCCTAAACTCATGTTTTAGTGCATTCTCGTACCGTTTGGGTGCATTTGCGACCATTCGGTTGCCTTAAATAACTCGGGGCAAAACATTTCAAACTGGTGCAAAAGTTCGTGCCACGAAGACGCGTTGGAGTTTTTCTCGACGAACGCACACGATCCACCCCATTAGACCCTAAACACATGTTTTGGTGCGTTTCATACCATTTGCATGCATTTGGGACTGTTAGGTTGCCTTACGAAACTCGGGGCAAAACATTCCGAACTAGTGCAAAAGTTCGGGCAACGAAGTCGCGTCGGTGTTTTTCAAGACGAACGCACCCGATCCACCCCATTGGACCCTAAACACATGTTTTGTTGTGTTTCGTACCATTTGGGTGCATTTGGTACCGTTTAGTTGCCTTACAAAACTCGGTGAAAAACGGGCCGAACTAGAGCAAAAGTTTGTGCCACGAAGTTGCATTGGAATTTTTCGCAACGAACGCACCCGATCCACCCCATTAGACCCTAAACTCATGTTTTCATGACTTTTGTACCATTTGGGTGCATTTGGGACCGTTTGGTTGCCTTACGAAACTCGGTGCCAAACGGGCCGAACTAGTGCAAAACTTCATGCCACGAAGTCGCATCGGAATTTTTCGCAACAAACGCACCCGATCCACCCCATTGACCCTAAACTCATGTTTTGCTGAGTTTTGTACCATTTGGTTGCATTTGAAACCGTTTGGTTGCCTTACGAAACTCGGTGCAAAACAGGCCGAACTAGTGCAAAAGTTTGTGCCACGCAGTTGCATTGGAATTTTTCGCAACGAAAGCACTCGATCCACCCCATTGGACCCTAAACTCATTTTTTGGAGAGTTTTGTACCATTTGGGTGCATTTGGGACCGTTTGGTTGCCTTACGAAACTCGGTGCTAAACGGGCGTATTGGTGTATTTCGTACCATTCGTGTGCATTCGGGACCGTTTGGTTGCCTTACGAAACTCGGTGCTAAACAGGCCGAACTAGTGCAGAAGTTCGTGCCACGAAGTCGCGTCGGAATTTTTCCAATTAACACACCCAATCCACCCCATTGGGCCCTAAACTATTGTTTTGGTGCGTTTCGTACCTTTTGGGTGCATTCGGGACCGTTTGGCTGCCTTACGAAACTCGGTGCAAAACGGGCCGAACAAGTGCAGAAGTTCGTGCCACGAAGTCGCGTTGGAATTTTTCGCAACGAACGCACCCGATCCACCACATTGGACCCTTAACTCATATTTTGGAGAGTTTTGTACCATTTGTGTGCATTTGGGACCGTTTGGTTGCCTTACGAAACTCGGTGCAAAACGGGCCGAACTAGTGCAATACTTCATGCCACGAAGTCGCATCGAAATTTTAAGCAACGAAAGTACCCGATCCACCACATTGGACCCTAAACTCATGTTTTAGTGCATTCTCGTACCGTTTGGGTGCATTTGCGACCATTCGGTTGCCTTAAATAACTCGGGGCAAAACATTTCAAACTGGTGCAAAAGTTCGTGCCACGAAGACGCGTTGGAGTTTTTCTCGACGAACGCACACGATCCACCCCATTAGACCCTAAACACATGTTTTGGTGCGTTTCATACCATTTGCATGCATTTGGGACTGTTAGGTTGCCTTACGAAACTCGGGGCAAAACATTCCGAACTAGTGCAAAAGTTCGGGCAACGAAGTCGCGTCGGTGTTTTTCAAGACGAACGCACCCGATCCACCCCATTGGACCCTAAACACATGTTTTGTTGCGTTTCGTACCATTTGGGTGCATTTGGTACCGTTTAGTTGCCTTACAAAACTCGGTGAAAAACGGGCCGAACTAGAGCAAAAGTTTGTGCCACGAAGTTGCATTGGAATTTTTCGCAACGAACGCACCCGATCCACCCCATTGGACCCTAAACTCATGTTTTCATGACTTTTGTACCATTTGGGTGCATTTGGGACCGTTTGGTTGCCTTACGAAACTCGGTGCCAAACGGGCCGAACTAGTGCAAAACTTCATGCCACGAAGTCGCATCGGAATTTTTGGCAACAAACGCACCCGATCCACCCCATTGACCCTAAACTCATGTTTTGCTGAGTTTTGTACCATTTGGTTGCATTTGAAACCGTTTGGTTGCCTTACGAAACTCGGTGCAAAACAGGCCGAACTAGTGCAAAAGTTTGTGCCACGCAGTTGCATTGGAATTTTTCGCAACGAAAGCACTCGATCCACCCCATTGGACCCTAAACTCATTTTTTGGAGAGTTTTGTACCATTTGGGTGCATTTGGGACCGTTTGGTTGCCTTACGAAACTCGGTGCTAAACGGGCGTATTGGTGTATTTCGTACCATTCGTGTGCATTCGGGACCGTTTGGTTGCCTTACGAAACTCGGTGCTAAACGGGCCGAACTAGTGCAGAAGTTCGTGCCACGAAGTCGCGTCGGAATTTTTCCAATTAACACACCCAATCCACCCCATTGGGCCCTAAACTGTTGTTTTGGTGCGTTTCGTACCTTTTGGGTGCATTCGGGACCGTTTGGCTGCCTTACGAAACTCGGTGCAAAACGGGCCGAACAAGTGCAGAAGTTCGTGCCACAAAGTTGCGTTGGAATTTTTCGCAACGAACGCACCCGATCCACCACATTGGACCCTTAACTCATATTTTGGAGAGTTTTGTACCATTTGTGTGCATTTGGGACCGTTTGGTTGCCTTACGAAACTCGGTGCAAAACGGGCCGAACTAGTGCAATACTTCATGCCACGAAGTCGCATCGAAATTTTAAGCAACGAAAGTACCCAATCCACCCCATTGGATCCTAAACTCATGTTTTAGTGCATTTCATACCGTTTGGGTGCATTTGATACCATTCGGTTGCCTTAAATAACTCGGGGCAAAACATTTCAAACTGGTGCAAAAGTTCGTGCCACGAAGACGCGTTGGAGTTTTTCTCAACGAACGCACACGATCCACCCCATTAGACCCTAAACACATGTTTTGGTGCGTTTCATACCATTTGCGTGCATTTGGGACTGTTAGGTTGCCTTACGAAACTCGGGGCAAAACATTCCGAACTAGTGCAAAAGTTCGTGCGACGAAGTCGCGTCGGTGTTTTTCAAGACGAACGCACCCGATCCACCCCATTGGACCCTAAACACATGTTTTGTTGTGTTTCGTACCATTTGGGTGCATTTGGTACCGTTTGGTTGCCTTACAAAACTCGGTGAAAAACGGGCCGAACTAGAGCAAAAGTTTGTGCCACGAAGTTGCATTGGAATTTTTTGCAACGAACGCACCCGATCCACCCCATTGGACCCTAAACTCATGTTTTCATGACTTTTGTACCATTTGGGTGCATTTGGGACCGTTTGGTTGCCTTACGAAACTCGGTGCCAGACGGGCCGAACTAGTGCAAAACTTCGTGCCACGAAGTCGCATCGGAATTTTTCGCAACAAATGCACCCGATCCACCCCATTGACCCTAAACTCATGTTTTGCTGAGTTTAGTACCATTTGGTTGCATTTGGAAACGTTTGGCTGCCTTACGAAACTCGGTGCAATACAGGCCGAACTAGTGCAAAAGTTTGTGCCACGCAGTTGCATTGGAATTTTTCGCAACGAAAGCACTCGATCCACCCCATTGGACCCTAAACTCATGTTTTGGAGAGTTTTGTACCATTTGGGTGCATTTGGGACCGTTTGGTTGCCTTACGAAACTCGGTGCTAAACGGGCGTATTGGTGTATTTCGTACCATTCGTGTGCATTCGGGACCGTTTGGTTGCCTTACGAAACTCGGTGCTAAATGGGCCGAACTAGTGCAGAAGTTTGTGCCACGAAGTCGCGTCGGAATTTTTCCAATTAACACACCCAATCCACCCCATTGGGCCCTAAACTGTTGTTTTGGTGCGTTTCGTACCTTTTGGGTGCATTCGGGACCGTTTGGTTGCCTTACGAAACTCGGTGCAAAACGGGCTGAACAAGTGCAGAAGTTCGTGCCACGAAGTCGCGTTGGAATTTTTCGCAACGAACGCACCCGATCCACCACATTGGACCCTTAACTCATGTTTTGGAGAGTTTTGTACCATTTGGGTGCATTTGGGACCGTTTGGTTGCCTTACGAAACTCGGTGCAAAACGGGCCGAACTAGTGCAAAAGTTTGTGCCACGAAGTCGCATTGGAATTTTTTACAACGAAAGCACCCGATCCACCCCATTGGAGCATAAACTCATGTTTTGGTGAGTTTCGTACCATTTCGGTGCATTTGGAACCATTTGGTTGCCTTACGAAACTCGGTGCAAAACGGGCCGAACTAGTGCAAAAGTTTGTGTCACGAAGTCGCATTGGAATTTTTCGCAATGAAAGCACTCTATCCACCCCATTGGACCTTAAACTCATGCTTTCATGAGTTTCATACCATTTGTGTGCATTTGGGACCGTTTGGTTGCCTTACGAAACTCGGTGCAAAACGGGCCGAACTAGTGCAAAATTTGTGCCACGAAGTCGCATTGGAATTTTTCGCAACGAAAGCACCCGATCCACCCCATTGGAGCCTAAACTCATGTTTTGGTGAGTTTCGTACCAATTCGGTGCATTTGGAACCATTTGGTTGCCTTACGAAACTTGGTGCAAAACGGGCCGAACTAGTGCAAAAGTTTGTGCCACGTAATTGCATTGGAATTTTTCGCAACAAAAGCACTCGTTCAACTCCATTGGACCTTAAACTCATGTTTTCATGAGTTTCATACCATTTGTGTGCATTTGGGACCGTTTGGTTGCCTTACGAAACTCGGTGCAAAACGGGCCGAACTAGTGCAATACTTCATGCCACGAAGTCGCTTCGAAATTTTTCGCAGCGAAAGTACCCGATCCACCCCATTGGATCCTAAACTCATGTTTTTGTGCATTTCGTACCGTTTGGGTGCATTTGCGACCATTCGGTTGCCTTAAATAACTCGGGGCAAAACATTTCAAACTGGTGCAAAAGTTCGTGCCACGAAGACGCGTTGGAGTTTTTCTCGACGAACGCACACAATCCACCCCATTAGACCCTAAACACATGTTTTGGTGCGTTTCATACCATTTGCGTGCATTTGGGACTATTAGGTTGCCTTACGAAACTCGGGGCAAAACATTCCGAACTAGTGCAAAAGTTCGTGCGACGAAGTCGCGTCGGTGTTTTTCAAGACGAACGCACCCGATCCACCCCATTGGACCCTAAACACATGTTTTGTTGCGTTTCGTACCATTTGGGTGCATTTGGTACCGTTTGGTTGCCTTACAAAACTCGGTGAAAAACGGGCCGAACTAGAGCAAAAGTTTGTGCCACGAAGTTGCATTGGAACTTTTCGCAACGAACGCACCCGATCCACCCCATTGGACGCTAAACTCATGTTTTCATGACTTTTGTACCATTTGGGTGCATTTGGGACCGTTTGGTTGCCTTACGAAACTCGGTGCCAAACGGCCCGAACTAGTGCAAAACTTCGTGCCACGAAGTCGCATCGGAATTTTTCGCAACAAACGCACCCGATCCACCCCATTGACCCTAAACTCATGTTTTGCTGAGTTTTGTACCATTTGGTTGCATTTGGAACCGTTTGGCTGCCTTACGAAACTCGGTGCAAAACAGGCCGAACTAGTGCAAAAGTTTGTGCCACGCAGTTGCATTGGAATTTTTCGCAACGAAAGCACTCGATCCACCCCATTGGACCCTAAACTCATGTTTTGGAGAGTTTTGTACCATTTGGATGCATTTGGGACCGTTTGGTTGCCTTACGAAACTCGGTGCTAAACGGGCGTATTGGTGTATTTCGTACCATTCGTGTGCATTCGGGACCGTTTGGTTGCCTTACGAAACTCGGTGCTAAACGGGTCGAACTAGTGCAGAAGTTCGTGCCACGAAGTCGCGTCGGAATTTTTCCAATTAACACACCCAATCCACCCCATTGGGCCCTAAACTGTTGTTTTGGTGCGTTTCGTACCTTTTGGGTGCATTCGGGACCGTTTGGTTGCCTTACGAAACTCGGTGCAAAACGGGCCGAACAAGTGCAGAAGTTCGTGCCACGAAGTCGCGTTGGAATTTTTCGCAACGAACGCACCCGATCCACCACATTGGACCCTTAACTCATATTTTGGAGAGTTTTGTACCATTTGTGTGCATTTGGGACCGTTTGGTTGCCTTACGAAACTCGGTGCAAAACGGGCCGAACTAGTGCAATACTTCATGCCACGAAGTCGCATCGAAATTTTTCGCAACGAAAATACCCGATCCACCCCATTGGATCCTAAACTCATGTTTTAGTGCATTTCATACCGTTTTGGTGCATTTGATACCATTCGGTTGCCTTAAATAACTCGGGGCAAAACATTTCAAACTGGTGCAAAAGTTCGTGCCACGAAGACGCGTTGGAGTTTTTCTCGACGAACGCACACGATCCACCCCATTAGACCCTAAACACATGTTTTGGTGCGTTTCATACCATTTGCGTGCATTTGGGACTGTTAGGTTGCCTTACGAAACTCGGGGCAAAACATTCCGAACTAGTGCAAAAGTTCGTGCGACGAAGTCGCGTCGGTGTTTTTCAAGACGAACGCACCCGATCCACCCCATTGGACCCTAAACACATATTTTGTTGCGTTTCGTACCATTTGGGTGCATTTGGTACCGTTTGGTTGCCTTACAAAACTCGGTGAAAAACGGGCCGAACTAGAGCAAAAGTTTGTGCCACGAAGTTGCATTGGAATTTTTTGCAACGAACGCACCCGATCCACCCCATTGGACCCTAAACTCATGTTTTCATGACTTTTGTACCATTTGGGTGCATTTGGGACCGTTTGGTTGCCTTACGAAACTCGGTGCCAGACGGGCCGAACTGGTGCAAAACTTCGTGCCACGAAGTCGCATCGGAATTTTTCGCAACAAACGCACCCGATCCACCCCATTGACCCTAAACTCATGTTTTGCTGAGTTTTGTACCATTTGGTTGCATTTGGAACCGTTTGGCTGCCTTACGAAACTCGGTGCAAAACAGGCCGAACTAGTGCAAAAGTTTGTGCCACGCAGTTGCATTGGAATTTTTCGCAACGAAAGCACTCGATCCACCCCATTGGACCCTAAACTCATGTTTTGGAGAGTTTTGTACCATTTGGGTGCATTTGGGACCGTTTGGTTGCCTTACGAAACTCGGTGCTAAACGGGCGTATTGGTGTATTTCGTACCATTCGTGTGCATTCGGGACCGTTTGGTTGCCTTACGAAACTCGGTGCTAAACGGGCCGAACTAGTGCAGAAGTTCGTGCCACGAAGTCACGTCGGAATTTTTCCAATTAACACACCCAATCCACCCCATTGGGCCCTAAACTGTTGTTTTGGTTCGTTTCGTACCTTTTGGGTGCATTCGGGACCGTTTGGTTGCCTTACGAAACTCGGTGCAAAACGGGCCGAACAAGTGCAGAAGTTCGTGCCACGAAGTCGCGTTGGAATTTTTTGCAACGAACGCACCCGATCCACCACATTGGACCCTTAACTCATGTTTTGGAGAGTTTTGTACCATTTGGGTGCATTTGGGACCGTTTGGTTGCCTTACGAAACTCGGTGCAAAACGGGCCGAACTAGTGCAAAAGTTTGTGCCACGAAGTCGCATTGGAATTTTTTACAACGAAAGCACCCGATCCAACCCATTGGATCCTAAACTCATGTTTTGGTGAGTTTCGTACCATTTTGGTGCATTTGGAACCATTTGGTTGCCTTACGAAACTTGGTGCAAAACGGGCCGAACTAGTGCAAAAGTTTGTGTCACGAAGTCGCATTGGAATTTTTCGCAACGAAAGCACTCGATCCACCCCATTGGACCTTAAACTCATGCTTTCATGAGTTGCATACCATTTGTGTGCATTTGGGACCGTTTGGTTGCCTTACGAAACTCGGTGCAAAACGGGCCGAACTAGTGCAAAAGTTTGTGCCACGAAGTCGCATTGGAATTTTTCGCAACGAAAGCACCCTATCCACCCCATTGGAGCCTAAACTCATGTTTTGGTGAGTTTCGTACCATTTCGGTGCATTTGGAACCATTTGGTTGCCTTACGAAACTCGGTGCAAAACGGGCCGAACTAGTGCAAAAGTTTGTGCCACGTAATTGCATTGGAATTTTTCGCAACGAAAGCACTCGATCCACCCCATTGGACCTAAAACTCATGTTTTCATGAGTTTCATACCATTTGTGTGCATTTGGGACCGTTTGGTTGCCTTACGAAACTCGGTGCAAAACGGGCCGAACTAGTGCAATACTTCATGCCACGAAGTCGCTTCGAAATTTTTCGCAACGAAAGTACCCGATCCACCCCATTGGATCCTAAACTCATGTTTTTGTGCATTTCGTACCGTTTGGATGCATTTGCGACCATTCAGTTGCCTTAAATAACTCGGGGCAAAACATTTCAAACTGGTGCAAAAGTTCGTGCCACGAAGACGCGTTGGAGTTTTTCTTGACGAACGCACACGATCCACCCCATTAGACCCTAAACACATGTTTTGGTGCGTTTCATACCATTTGCGTGCATTTGGGACTATTAGGTTGCCTTACGAAACTCGGGGCAAAACATTCCGAACTAGTGCAAAAGTTCGTGCGACGAAGTCGCGTCGGTCTTTTTCAAGACGAACGCACCCGATCCACCCCATTGGACCCTAAACACATGTTTTGTTGCGTTTCGTACCATTTGGGTGCATTTGGTACCGTTTGGTTGCCTTACAAAACTCGGTGAAAAACGGGCCGAACTAGAGCAAAAGTTTGTGCCACGAAGTTGCATTGGAATTTTTCGCAACGAACGCACCCGATCCACCCCATTGGACGCTAAACTCATGTTTTCATGACTTTTGTACCATTTGGGTGCATTTGGGACCATTTGGTTGCCTTACGAAACTCGGTGCCAAACGGGCCGAACTAGTGCAAAACTTCGTGCCACGAAGTCGCATCAGAATTTTTCGCAACAAACGCAACCGATCCAGCCCATTGACCCTAAACTAATGTTTTGCTGAGTTTTGTACCATTTGGTTGCATTTGGAACCGTTTGATTGCCTTACGAAACTCGGTGCAAAACGGCCCGAACTAGTGCAAAAGTTTGTGCCACACAGTTGCATTGGAATTTTTCGCAACGAAAGCACTCGATCCACCCCATTGGACCCTAAACTCATGTTTTGGAGAGTTTTGTACCATTTGGGTGCATTTCGGACCGTTTGGTTGCCTTACGAAACTCGGTGCTAAACGGGCGTATTGGTGTATTTCGTACCATTCGTGTGCATTCGGGACCGTTTGGTTGCCTTACGAAACTCGGTGCTAAACGGGCCGAACTAGTGCAGAAGTTCGTGCCACGAAGTCGCGTCGGAATTTTTCCAATTAACACACCCAATCCACCCCATTGGGCCCTAAACAGTTGTTTTGGTGCGTTTCGTACCTTTTGGGTGCATTCGGGACCGTTTGGTTGCCTTACGAAACTCGGTGCAAAACGGGCCGAACTAGTGCAATACTTCATGCCACGAAGTCGCATCGAAATTTTTCACAACGAAAGTACCCGATCCACCCCATTGGATCCTAAACTCATGTTTTAGTGCATTTCATACCGTTTGGGTGCATTTGAGACCATTCGGTTGCCTTAAATAACTCGGGGCAAAACATTTCAAACTGGTGCAAAAGTTCGTGCCACGAAGACGCGTTGGAGTTTTTCTCGACGAACGCACACGATCCACCCCATTAGACCCTAAACACATGTTTTGGTGCGTTTCATACCATTTGCGTGCATTTGGGACTGTTAGGTTGCCTTACGAAACTCGGGGCAAAACATTCCGAACTAGTGCAAAAGTTCGTGCGACGAAGTCGCGTCGGTGTTTTTCAAGACGAACGCACCCGATCCACCCCATTGGACCCTAAACACATGTTTTGTTGCGTTTCGTACCATTTGGGTGCATTTGGTACCGTTTGGTTGCCTTACAAAACTCGGTGAAAAACGGGCCGAACTAGAGCAAAAGTTTGTGCCACGAAGTTGCATTGGAATTTTTCGCAACGAACGCACCCGATCCTCCCCATTGGACGCTAAACTCATGTTTTCATGACTTTTGTACCATTTGGGTGCATTTGGGACCGTTTGGTTGCCTTACGAAACTCGGTGCCAAACGGGCCGAACTAGTGCAAAACTTCGTGCCACGAAGTCGCATCGGAATTTTTCGCAACAAACGCACCCGATCCACCCCATTGACCCTAAACTAATGTTTTGCTGAGTTTTGTACCATTTGGTTGCATTTGGAACCGTTTGATTGCCTTACGAAACTCGGTGCAAAACGGCCCGAACTAGTGCAAAAGTTTGTGCCACGCAGTTGCATTGGAATTTTTCGCAACGAAAGCACTCGATCCACCCCATTGGACCCTAAACTCATGTTTTGGAGAGTTTTGTACCATTTGGGTGCATTTGGGACCGTTTGGTTGCCTTACGAAACTCGGTGCTAAACGGGCGTATTGGTGTATTTCGTACCATTCGTGTGCATTCGGGACCGTTTGGTTGCCTTACGAAACTCGGTGCTAAACGGGCCGAACTAGTGCAGAAGTTCGTGCCACGAAGTCGCGTCGGAATTTTTCCAATTAACACACCCAATCCACCCCATTGGGCCCTAAACTGTTGTTTTGGTGCGTTTCGTACCTTTTGGGTGCATTCGGGACCGTTTGGTTGCCTTACGAAACTCGGTGCAAAACGGGCCGAACTAGTGCAATACTTCATGCCACGAAGTCGCATCGAAATTTTTCACAACGAAAGTACCCGATCCACCCCATTGGATCCTAAACTCATGTTTTAGTGCATTTCATACCGTTTGGGTGCATTTGAGACCATTCGGTTGCTTTAAATAACTCGGGGCAAAACATTTCAAACTGGTGCAAAAGTTCGTGCCACGAAGACGCGTTGGAGTTTTTCTCGACGAACGCACACGATCCACCCCATTAGACCCTAAACACATGTTTTGGTGCGTTTCATACCATTTGCGTGCATTTGGGACTGTTAGGTTGCCTTACGAAACTCGGGGCAAAACATTCCGAACTAGTGCAAAAGTTCGTGCGACGAAGTCGCGTCGGTGTTTTTCAAGACGAACGCACCCGATCCACCCCATTGGACCCTAAACACATGTTTTGTTGCGTTTCGTACCATTTGGGTGCATTTGGTACCGTTTGGTTGCCTTACAAAACTCGGTGAAAAACGGGCCGAACTAGAGCAAAAGTTTGTGCCACGAAGTTGCATCGGAATTTTTCGCAACAAACGCACCCGATCCACCCCATTGACCCTAAACTCATGTTTTGTTGAGTTTTGTACCATTTGGTTCCATTTGGAACCGTTTGGCTGCCTTACGAAACTCGGTGCAAAACAGGCCGAACTAGTGCAAAAGTTTGTGCCACGCAGTTGCATTGGAATTTTTCGCAACGAAAGCACTCGATCCACCCCATTGGACCCTAAACTCATGTTTTGGAGAGTTTTGTACCATTTGGGTGCATTTGGGACCGTTTGGTTGCCTTACGAAACTTGGTGCTAAACGGGCGTATTGGTGTATTTCGTACCATTCGTGTGCATTCGGGACCGTTTGGTTTCCTTACGAAACTCGGTGCTAAACGGGCCGAACTAGTGCAGAAGTTCGTGCCACGAAGTCGCGTCGGAATTTTTACAATTAAAACACCCAATCCACCCCATTGGGCCCTAAACTGTTGTTTTGGTGCGTTTCGTACCTTTTGGGTGCATTCGGGACCGTTTGGTTGCCTTACGAAACTCGGTGCAAAACGGGCCGAACAAGTGCAGAAGTTCGTGCCACGAAGTCGCGTTGGAATTTTTCGCAACGAACGCACCCGATCCACCACATTGGACCCTTAACTCATATTTTGGAGAGTTTTGTACCATTTGTGTGCATTTGGGACCGTTTGGTTGCCTTACGAAACTCGGTGCAAAACGGGCCGAACTAGTGCAATACTTCATGCCACGAAGTCGCATCGAAATTTTTCGCAACGAAAGTACCCGATCCACCCCATTGGATCCTAAACTCATGTTTTTGTGCATTTCGTACCGTTTGGGTGCATTTGCGACCATTCGGTTGCCTTAAATAACTCGGGGCAAAACATTTCAAACTGGTGCAAAAGTTCGTGCCACGAAGACGCGTTGGAGTTTTTCTCGACGAACGCACACGATCCACCCCATTAGACCCTAAACACATGTTTTGGTGCGTTTCATACCATTTGCGTGCATTTGGGACTGTTAGGTTGCCTTACGAAACTCGGGGCAAAACATTCCGAACTAGTGCAAAAGTTCGTGCGACGAAGTCGCGTCAGTGTTTTTCAAGACGAACGCACCCGATCCACCCCATTGGACCCTAAACACATGTTTTATTGTGTTTCGTACCATTTGGGTGTATTTGGTACCGTTTGGTTGCCTTACAAAACTCGGTGAAAAACGGGCCGAACTAGAGCAAAAGTTTGTGCCACGAAGTTGCATTGGAATTTTTCGCAACGAACGCACCCGATCCACCCCATTGGACGCTAAACTCATGTTTTCATGACTTTTGTACCATTTGGGTGCATTTGGGACCGTTTGGTTGCCTTACGAAATTCGGTGCAAGACGGGCCGAACTAGTGCAAAACTTTTTGCCACGAAGTCGCATCGGAATTTTTCGCAACAAACGCACCCGATCCACGCCATTGACCCTAAACTCATGTTTTGCTGAGTTTTGTACCATTTGGTTGCATTTGGAACCGTTTGGCTGCCTTACGAAACTCGGTGCAAAACAGGCCGAACTAGTGCAAAAGTTTGTGCCACGCAGTTGCATTGAAATTTTTCGCAACGAAAGCACTCGATCCACCCCATTGGACCCTAAACTCATGTTTTGGAGAGTTTTGTACCATTTGGGTGCATTTGGGACCGTTTGGTTGCCTTACGAAACTCGGTGCTAAACGGGCGTATTGGTGTATTTCGTACCATTCGTGTGCATTCGGGACCGTTTGGTTGCCTTACGAAACTCGGTGCTAAACGGGCCGAACTAGTGCAGAAGTTCGTGCCACGAAGTCGCGTCGGAATTTTTCCAATTAAAACACCCAATCCACCCCATTGGGCCCTAAACTGTTGTTTTGGTGCGTTTCGTACCTTTTGGGTGCATTCGGGACCGTTTGGTTGCCTTACGAAACTCGGTGCAAAACGGGCCGAACAAGTGCAGAAGTTCGTGCCACGAAGTCGCGTTGGAATTTTTGGCAACGAACACACCCGATCCACCCCATTGGACCCTTAACTCATGTTTTGGAGAGTTTTGTACCATTTGGGTGCATTTGGGACCGTTTGGTTGCCTTACGAAACTCGGTGCAAAACGGGCCGAACTAGTGCAAAAGTTTGTGCCACGAAGTCGCATTGGAATTTTTCACAACGAAAGCACCCGATCCACCCCATTGGAGCCTAAACTCATGTTTTGGTGAGTTTCGTACCATTTCGGTGCATTTGGAACCATTTGGTTGCCTTACGAAACTCGGTGCAAAACGGGCCGAACTAGTGCAAAAGTTTGTGTCACGAAGTCGCATTGGAATTTTTCGCAACGAAAGCACTCGATCCACCCCATTGGACCTTAAAGTCATGCTTTCATGAGTTTCATACCATTTGTGTGCATTTGGGACCGTTTCGTTGCCTTACGAAACTCGGTGCAAAACGGGCCGAACTAGTGCAAAAGTTTGTGCCACGAAGTCGCATTGGAATTTTTCGCAACGAAAGCACCCGATCCACCCCATTGGAGCCTAAACTCATGTTTTGGTGAGTTTCGTGCCATTTCGGTGCATTTGGAACCATTTGGTTGCCTTACGAAACTCGGTGCAAAACGGGCCGAACTAGTGCAAAAGTTTGTGCCACGTAATTGCATTGGAATTTTTCGCAACGAAAGCACTCTATCCACCCTATTGGACCTTAAACTCATGTTTTCATGAGTTTCATACCATTTGTGTGCATTTGGGACCGTTTGGTTGCCTTACGAAACTCGGTGCAAAACGGGCCGAACTAGTGCAATACTTCCTGCCACGAAGTCGCATCGAAATTTTTCGCAACGAAAGCACTCGATCCACCCCATTGGACCCTAAACTCATGTTTTGGAGAGTTTTGTACCATTTGGGTGCATTTGGGACCGTTTGGTTGCCTTACGAAACTCGGACCTAAACGGGCGTATTGGTGTATTTCGTACCATTCGTGTGCATTCGGGACCGTTTGGTTGCCTTACGAAACTCGGTGCTAAACGGGCCGAACTAGTGCAGAAGTTCGTGCCACGAAGTCGCGTCGGAATTTTTCCAATTAACACACCCAATCCACCCCATTGGGCCCTGAACTGTTGTTTTGGTGCGTTTCGTACCTTTTGGGTGCATTCGGGACCGTTTGGTTGCCTTACGAAACTCGGTGCAAAACGGGCCGAACTAGTGCAATACTTCATGCCACGAAGTCGCATCGAAATTTTTCGCAACGAAAGTACCCGATCCACCCCATTGGATCCTAAACTCATGTTTTAGTGCATTTCATACCGTTTGGGTGCATTTGAGACCATTCGGTTGCCTTAAATAACTCGGGGCAAAACATTTCAAACTGGTGCAAAAGTTCGTGCCACGAAGACGCATTGGAGTTTTTCTCGACGAACGCACACGATCCACCCCATTAGACCCTAAACACATGTTTTGGTGTGTTTCATACCATTTGCGTGCATTTGGGACTGTTAGGTTGCCTTACGAAACTCGGGGCAAAACATTCCGAACTAGTGCAAAAGTTCGTGCGACGAAGTCGCGTCGGTGTTTTTCAAGACGAACGCACCCGATCCACCCCATTGGACCCTAAACATATGTTTTGTTGCGTTTCGTACCATTTGGGTGCATTTGGTACCGTTTGGTTGCCTTACAAAACTCGGTGAAAAACGGGCCGAACTAGAGCAAAAGTTTGTGCCACGAAGTTGCATTGGAATTTTTTGCAACGAACGCACCCGATCCACCCCATTGGACCCTAAACTCATGTTTTGGAGAGTTTTGTACCATTTGGGTGCATTTGGGACCGTTTGGTTGCCTTACGAAACTCGGTGCTAAACGGGCGTATTGGTGTATTTCGTACCATTCGTGTGCATTCGGGACCGTTTGGTTGCCTTACGAAACTCGGTGCTAAACGGGCCGAACTAGTGCAGAAGTTCGTGCCACGAAGTCGCGTCGGAATTTTTCCAATTAACACACCCAACCCACCCCATTGGGCCCTAAACTGTTGTTTTGGTGCGTTTCGTACCTTTTGGGTGCATTCGGGACCGTTTGGTTGCCTTACGAAACTCGGTGCAAAACGGGCCGAACAAGTGCAGAAGTTCGTGCCACGAAGTCGCGTTGGAATTTTTCGCAACGAACGCACCCGATCCACCACATTGGACCCTTAACTCATGTTTTGGAGAGTTTTGTACCATTTGGGTGCATTTGGGACCGTTTGGTTGCCTTACGAAACTCGGTGCAAAACGGGCCAAACTAGTGCAAAAGTTTGTGCCACGAAGTCGCATTGGAATTTTTTACAACGAAAGCACCCGATCCACCCCATTGGAGCCTAAACTCATGTTTTGGTGAGTTTCGTACCATTTCGGTGCATTTGCAACCATTTGGTTGCCTTACGAAACTCGGTGCAAAACGGGCCGAACTAGTGCAAAAGTTTGTGTCACGAAGTCGCATTGGAATTTTTCGCAACGAAAGCACTCGATCCACCCCATTGGACCTTAAACTCATGCTTTCATGAGTTTCATACCATTTGTGTGCATTTGGGACCGTTTGGTCGCCTTACGAAACTCGGTGCAAAACGGGCCGAACTAGTGCAAAATTTGTGCCACGAAGTCGCATTGGAATTTTTCGCAACGAAAGCACCCGATCCACCCCATTGGAGCCTAAACTCATGTTTTGGTGAGTTTCGTACCATTTCGGTGCATTTGGAACCATTTGGTTGCCTTACGAAACTCGGTGCAAAACGGGCCGAACTAGTGCAAAAGTTTGTGCCACGTAATTGCATTGGAATTTTTCGCAACGAAAGCACTCGATCCACCCCATTGGACCTTAAAGTCATGTTTTCATGAGTTTCATAACATTTGTCTGCATTTGGGACCGTTTGGTTGCCTTACGAAACTCGGTGCAAAACGGGCCGAACTAGTGCAATACTTCATGCCACGAAGTCGCTTCGAAATTTTTCGCAACGAAAGTACCCGATCCACCCCATTGGATCCTAAACTCATGTTTTTGTGCATTTCGTACCGTTTGGGTGCATTTGCGACCATTCGGTTGCCTTAAATAACTCGGGGCAAAACATTTCAAACTGGTGCAAAAGTTCGTGCCACGAAGACGCGTTGGAGTTTTTCTCGACGAACGCACACGATCCACCCCATTAGACCCTAAACACATGTTTTGGTGCGTTTCATACCATTTGCGTGCATTTGGGACTATTAGGTTGCCTTACGAAACTCGGGGCAAAACATTCCGAACTAGTGCAAAAGTTCGTGCGACGAAGTCGCGTCGGTGTTTTTCAAGACGAACACACCCGATCCACCCCATTGGACCCTAAACACATGTTTTGTTGCGTTTCGTACCATTTGGGTGCATTTGGTACCGTTTGGTTGCCTTACAAAACTCGGTGAAAAACGGGCCGAACTAGAGCAAAAGTTTGTGCCACGAAGTTGCATTGGAATTTTTCGCAACGAACGCACCCGATCCACCCCATTGGACGCTAAACTCATGTTTTCATGACTTTTGTACCATTTGGGTGCATTTGGGACCGTTTGGTTGCCTTACGAAACTCGGTGCCAAACGGGCCGAACTAGTGCAAAACTTCGTGCCACGAAGTCGCATCGGAATTTTTCGCAACAAACGCACCCGATCCACCCCATTGACCCTAAACTCATGTTTTGCTGAGTTTTGTACCATTTGGTTGCATTTGGAACCGTTTGATTGCCTTACGAAACTCGGTGCAAAACGGCCCGAACTAGTGCAAAAGTTTGTGCCACGCAGTTGCATTGGAATTTTTCGCAACGAAAGCACTCGAACCACCCCATTGGACCCTAAACTCATGTTTTGGAGAGTTTTGTACCATTTGGGTGCATTTGGGACCATTTGGTTGCCTTACGAAACTCGGTGCTAAACGGGCGTATTGGTGTATTTCGTACCATTCGTGTGCATTCGGGACCGTTTGGTTGCCTTACGAAACTCGGTGCTAAACGGGCCGAACTAGTGCAGAAGTTCGTGCCACGAAGTCGCGTCGGAATTTTTCCAATTAACACACCCAATCCACCCCATTGGGCCCTAAACTGTTGTTTTGGTGCGTTTCGTACCTTTTGGGTGCATTCGGGACCGTTTGGTTGCCTTACGAAACTCGGTGCAAAACGGGCCGAACAAGTGCAGAAGTTCGTGCCACGAAGTCGCGTTGGAATTTTTGGCAACGAACACACCCGATCCACCCCATTGGACCCTTAACTCATGTTTTGGAGAGTTTTGTACCATTTGGGTGCATTTGGGACCGTTTGGTTGCCTTACGAAACTCGGTGCAAAACGGGCCGAACTAGTGCAAAAGTTTGTGCCACGAAGTCGCATTGGAATTTTTCACAACGAAAGCACCCGATCCACCCCATTGGAGCCTAAACTCATGTTTTGGTGAGTTTCGTACCATTTCGGTGCATTTGGAACCATTTGGTTGCCTTACGAAACTCGGTGCAAAACGGGCCGAACTAGTGCAAAAGTTTGTGTCACGAAGTCGCATTGGAATTTTTCGCAACGAAAGCACTCGATCCACCCCATTGGACCTTAAAGTCATGCTTTCATGAGTTTCATACCATTTGTGTGCATTTGGGACCGTTTGGTTGCCTTACGAAACTCGGTGCAAAACGGGCCGAACTAGTGCAAAAGTTTGTGCCACGAAGTCGCATTGGAATTTTTCGCAACGAAAGCACCCGATCCACCCCATTGGAGCCTAAACTCATGTTTTGGTGAGTTTCGTGCCATTTCGGTGCATTTGGAACCATTTGGTTGCCTTACGAAACTCGGTGCAAAACGGGCCGAACTAGTGCAAAAGTTTGTGCCACGTAATTGCATTGGAATTTTTCGCAACGAAAGCACTCTATCCACCCTATTGGACCTTAAACTCATGTTTTCATGAGTTTCATACCATTTGTGTGCATTTGGGACCGTTTGGTTGCCTTACGAAACTCGGTGCAAAACGGGCCGAACTAGTGCAATACTTCCTGCCACGAAGTCGCATCGAAATTTTTCGCAACGAAAGCACTCGATCCACCCCATTGGACCCTAAACTCATGTTTTGGAGAGTTTTGTACCATTTGGGTGCATTTGGGACCGTTTGGTTGCCTTACGAAACTCGGAGCTAAACGGGCGTATTGGTGTATTTCGTACCATTCGTGTGCATTCGGGACCGTTTGGTTGCCTTACGAAACTCGGTGCTAAACGGGCCGAACTAGTGCAGAAGTTCGTGCCACGAAGTCGCGTCGGAATTTTTCCAATTAACACACCCAATCCACCCCATTGGGCCCTGAACTGTTGTTTTGGTGCGTTTCGTACCTTTTGGGTGCATTCGGGACCGTTTGGTTGCCTTACGAAACTCGGTGCAAAACGGGCCGAACTAGTGCAATACTTCATGCCACGAAGTCGCATCGAAATTTTTCGCAACGAAAGTACCCGATCCACCCCATTGGATCCTAAACTCATGTTTTAGTGCATTTCATACCGTTTGGGTGCATTTGAGACCATTCGGTTGCCTTAAATAACTCGGGGCAAAACATTTCAAACTGGTGCAAAAGTTCGTGCCACGAAGACGCATTGGAGTTTTTCTCGACGAACGCACACGATCCACCCCATTAGACCCTAAACACATGTTTTGGTGTGTTTCATACCATTTGCGTGCATTTGGGACTGTTAGGTTGCCTTACGAAACTCGGGGCAAAACATTCCGAACTAGTGCAAAAGTTCGTGCGACGAAGTCGCGTCGGTGTTTTTCAAGACGAACGCACCCGATCCACCCCATTGGACCCTAAACATATGTTTTGTTGCGTTTCGTACCATTTGGGTGCATTTGGTACCGTTTGGTTGCCTTACAAAACTCGGTGAAAAACGGGCCGAACTAGAGCAAAAGTTTGTGCCACGAAGTTGCATTGGAATTTTTTGCAACGAACGCACCCGATCCACCCCATTGGACCCTAAACTCATGTTTTGGAGAGTTTTGTACCATTTGGGTGCATTTGGGACCGTTTGGTTGCCTTACGAAATTTGGTGCAAGACGGGCCGAACTAGTGCAAAACTTCGTGCCACGAAGTCGCATCGGAATTTTTCGCAACAAACGCACCCGATCCACCCCATTGACCCTAAACTCATGTTTTGCTGAGTTTTGTACCATTTGGTTGCATTTGGAACCGTTTGGCTGCCTTACGAAACTCGGTGCAAAACAGGCCGAACTAGTGCAAAAGTTTGTGCCACGCAGTTGCATTGGAATTTTTCGCAAGGAAAGCACTCGATCCACCCCATTGGACCCTAAACTCATGTTTTGGAGAGTTTTGTACCATTTGGGTGCATTTGGGACCGTTTGGTTGCCTTACGAAACTCGGTGCTAAACGGGCGTATTGGTGTATTTCGTACCATTCGTGTGCAGTCGGGACCGTTTGGTTGCCTTACGAAACTCGGTGCTAAACGGGCCGAACTAGTGCAGAAGTTCGTGCCACGAAGTCGCGTCGGAATTTTTCCAATTAACACACCCAACCCACCCCATTGGGCCCTAAACTGTTGTTTTGGTGCGTTTCGTACCTTTTGGGTGCATTCGGGACCGTTTGGTTGCCTTACGAAACTCGGTGCAAAACGGGCCGAACAAGTGCAGAAGTTCGTGCCACGAAGTCGCGTTGGAATTTTTCGCAACGAACGCACCCGATCCACCACATTGGACCCTTAACTCATGTTTTGGAGAGTTTTGTACCATTTGGGTGCATTTGGGACCGTTTGGTTGCCTTACGAAACTCGGTGCAAAACGGGCCAAACTAGTGCAAAAGTTTGTGCCACGAAGTCGCATTGGAATTTTTTACAACGAAAGCACCCGATCCACCCCATTGGAGCCTAAACTCATGTTTTGGTGAGTTTCGTACCATTTCGGTGCATTTGCAACCATTTGGTTGCCTTACGAAACTCGGTGCAAAACGGGCCGAACTAGTGCAAAAGTTTGTGTCACGAAGTCGCATTGGAATTTTTCGCAACGAAAGCACTCGATCCACCCCATTGGACCTTAAACTCATGCTTTCATGAGTTTCATACCATTTGTGTGCATTTGGGACCGTTTGGTTGCCTTACGAAACTCGGTGCAAAACGGGCCGAACTAGTGCAAAATTTGTGCCACGAAGTCGCATTGGAATTTTTCGCAACGAAAGCACCCGATCCACCCCATTGGAGCCTAAACTCATGTTTTGGTGAGTTTCGTACCATTTCGGTGCATTTGGAACCATTTGGTTGCCTTACGAAACTCGGTGCAAAACGGGCCGAACTAGTGCAAAAGTTTGTGCCACGTAATTGCATTGGAATTTTTCGCAACGAAAGCACTCGATCCACCCCATTGGACCTTAAAGTCATGTTTTCATGAGTTTCATAACATTTGTCTGCATTTGGGACCGTTTGGTTGCCTTACGAAACTCGGTGCAAAACGGGCCGAACTAGTGCAATACTTCATGCCACGAAGTCGCTTCGAAATTTTTCGCAACGAAAGTACCCGATCCACCCCATTGGATCCTAAACTCATGTTTTTGTGCATTTCGTACCGTTTGGGTGCATTTGCGACCATTCGGTTGCCTTAAATAACTCGGGGCAAAACATTTCAAACTGGTGCAAAAGTTCGTGCCACGAAGACGCGTTGGAGTTTTTCTCGACGAACGCACACGATCCACCCCATTAGACCCTAAACACATGTTTTGGTGCGTTTCATACCATTTGCGTGCATTTGGGACTATTAGGTTGCCTTACGAAACTCGGGGCAAAACATTCCGAACTAGTGCAAAAGTTCGTGCGACGAAGTCGCGTCGGTGTTTTTCAAGACGAACACACCCGATCCACC
The DNA here is from genome assembly GCF_016808335.1 of Panicum virgatum. NCBI lineage: Eukaryota > Viridiplantae > Streptophyta > Magnoliopsida > Poales > Poaceae > Panicum > Panicum virgatum. The sequence continues at coordinate 45,834 of NW_024376328.1, forward strand.
CCATTGGACCCTAAACACATGTTTTGTTGCGTTTCGTACCATTTGGGTGCATTTGGTACCGTTTGGTTGCCTTACAAAACTCGGTGAAAAACGGGCCGAACTAGAGCAAAAGTTTGTGCCACGAAGTTGCATTGGAATTTTTCGCAACGAACGCACCCGATCCACCCCATTGGACGCTAAACTCATGTTTTCATGACTTTTGTACCATTTGGGTGCATTTGGGACCGTTTGGTTGCCTTACGAAACTCGGTGCCAAACGGGCCGAACTAGTGCAAAACTTCGTGCCACGAAGTCGCATCGGAATTTTTCGCAACAAACGCACCCGATCCACCCCATTGACCCTAAACTCATGTTTTGCTGAGTTTTGTACCATTTGGTTGCATTTGGAACCGTTTGATTGCCTTACGAAACTCGGTGCAAAACGGCCCGAACTAGTGCAAAAGTTTGTGCCACGCAGTTGCATTGGAATTTTTCGCAACGAAAGCACTCGAACCACCCCATTGGACCCTAAACTCATGTTTTGGAGAGTTTTGTACCATTTGGGTGCATTTGGGACCATTTGGTTGCCTTACGAAACTCGGTGCTAAACGGGCGTATTGGTGTATTTCGTACCATTCGTGTGCATTCGGGACCGTTTGGTTGCCTTACGAAACTCGGTGCTAAACGGGCCGAACTAGTGCAGAAGTTCGTGCCACGAAGTCGCGTCGGAATTTTTCCAATTAACACACCCAATCCACCCCATTGGGCCCTAAACTGTTGTTTTGGTGCGTTTCGTACCTTTTGGGTGCATTCGGGACCGTTTGGTTGCCTTACGAAACTCGGTGCAAAACGGGCCGAACAAGTGCAGAAGTTCGTGCCACGAAGTCGCGTTGGAATTTTTGGCAACGAACGCACCCGATCCACCCCATTGGACCATTAACTCATGTTTTGGAGAGTTTTGTACCATTTGGGTGCATTTGGGACCGTTTGGTTGCCTTACGAAACTCGGTGCAAAACGGGCCAAACTAGTGCAAAAGTTTGTGCCACGAAGTCGCATTGGAATTTTTCACAACGAAAGCACCTGATCCACCCCATTGGAGCCTAAACTCATGTTTTGGTGAGTTTCGTACCATTTCGGTGCATTTCGAACCATTTAGTTGCCTTACGAAACTCGGTGCAAAATGGGCCGAACTAGTGCAAAAGTTTGTGTCACGAAGTCGCATTGGAATTTTTCGCAACGAAAGCACTCGATCGACCCCATTGGACCTTAAAGTCATGCTTTCATGAGTTTCATACCATTTGTGTGCATTTGGGACCGTTTGGTTGCCTTACGAAACTCGGTGCAAAACGGGCCGAACTAGTGCAAAAGTTTGTGCCACGAAGTCGCATTGGAATTTTTCGCAACGAAAGCACCCGATCCACCCCATTGGAGCCTAAACTCATGTTTTGGTGAGTTTCGTGCCATTTCGGTGCATTCGGAACCATTTGGTTGCCTTACGAAACTCGGTGCAAAACGGGCCGAACTAGTGCAAAAGTTTGTGCCACGTAATTGCATTGGAATTTTTCGCAACGAAAGCACTCTATCCACCCTATTGGACCTTAAACTCATGTTTTCATGAGTTTCATACCATTTGTGTGCATTTGGGACCGTTTGGTTGCCTTACGAAACTCGGTGCAAAACGGGCCGAACTAGTGCAATACTTCCTGCCACGAAGTCGCATCGAAATTTTTCGCAACGAAAGCACTCGATCCACCCCATTGGACCCTAAACTCATGTTTTGGAGAGTTCTGTACCATTTGGGTGCATTTGGGACCGTTTGGTTGCCTTACGAAACTCGGTGCTAAACGGGCGTATTGGTGTATTTCGTACCATCCGTGTGCATTCGGGACCGTTTGGTTGCCTTACGAAACTCGGTGCTAAACGGGCCGAACTAGTGCAGAAGTTCGTGCCACGAAGTCGCGTCGGAATTTTTCCAATTAACACACCCAATCCACCCCATTGGGCCCTAAACTGTTGTTTTGGTGCGTTTCGTACCTTTTGGGTGCATTCGGGACCGTTTGGTTGCCTTACGAAACTCGGTGCAAAACGGGCCGAACTAGTGCAATACTTCATGCCACGTAGTCGCATCGAAATTTTTCGCAACGAAAGTACCCGATCCACCCCATTGGATCCTAAACTCATGTTTTAGTGCATTTCATACCGTTTGGGTGCATTTGAGACCATTCGGTTGCCTTAAATAACTCGGGGCAAAACATTTCAAACTGGTGCAAAAGTTCGTGCCACGAAGACGCGTTGGAGTTTTTCTCGACGAACGCACACGATCCACCCCATTAGACCCTAAACACATGTTTTGGTGCGTTTCATACCATTTGCGTGCATTTGGGACTGTTAGGTTGCCTTACGAAACTCGGGGCAAAACATTCCGAACTAGTGCAAAAGTTCGTGCGACGAAGTCGCGTCGGTGTTTTTCAAGACGAACGCACCCGATCCACCCCATTGGACCCTAAACATATGTTTTGTTGCGTTTCGTACCATTTGGGTGCATTTGGTACCGTTTGGTTGCCTTACAAAACTCGGTGAAAAACGGGCCGAACTAGAGCAAAAGTTTGTGCCACGAAGTTGCATTGGAATTTTTTGCAACGAACACACCCGATCCACCCCATTGGACCCCAAACTCATGTTTTCATGACTTTTGTACCATTTGGGTGCATTTGGGACCGTTTGGTTGCCTTACGAAACACGGTGCCAGACGGGCCGAACTAGTGCAAAACTTCGTGCCACGAAGTCGCATCGGAATTTTTCGCAACAAACGCACCCGATCCACCCCATTGACCCTAAACTCATGTTTTGTTGAGTTTTGTACCATTTGGTTGCATTTGGAACCGTTTGGCTGCCTTACGAAACTCGGTGCAAAACAGGCCGAACTAGTGCAAAAGTTTGTGCCACGCAGTTGCATTGGAATTTTTCGCAACGAAAGCACTCGATCCACCCCATTGGACCCTAAACTCATGTTTTGGAGAGTTTTGTACCATTTGGGTGCATTTGGGACCGTTTGGTTGCCTTACGAAACTCGGTGCTAAACGGGCGTATTGGTGTATTTCGTACCATTCGTGTGCATTCGGGACCGTTTGGTTGCCTTACGAAACTCGGTGCTAAACGGGCCGAACTAGTGCAGAAGTTCGTGCCACGAAGTCGTGTCGGAATTTTTCCAATTCACACACCCAATCCACCCCATTGGGCCCTAAACTGTTGTTTTGGTGCGTTTCGTACCTTTTGGGTGCATTCGGGACCGTTTGGTTGCCTTACGAAACTCGGTGCAAAACGGGCCGAACAAGTGCAGAAGTTCGTGCCACGAAGTCGCGTTGGAATTTTTCGCAACGAACGCACCCGATCCACCACATTGGACCCTTAACTCATATTTTGGAGAGTTTTGTACCATTTGTGTGCATTTGGGACCGTTTGGTTGCCTTACGAAACTCGGTGCAAAACGGGCCGAACTAGTGCAATACTTCATGCCACGAAGTCGCATCGAAATTTTTCGCAACGAAAGTACCCGATCCACCCCATTGGATCCTAAACTCATGTTTTAGTGCATTTCATACCGTTTGGGTGCATTTGAGACCATTCGGTTGCGTTAAATAACTCGGGGCAAAACATTTCAAACTGGTGCAAAAGTTCGTGCCACGAAGACGCGTTGGAGTTTTTCTCGACGAACTCACACGATCCACCCCATTAGACCCTAAACACATGTTTTGGTTCGTTTCATACCATTTGCGTGCATTTGGGACTGTTAGGTTGCCTTACGAAACTCGGGGCAAAACATTCCGAACTAGTGCAAAAGTTCGTGCGACGAAGTCGCGTCGGTGTTTTTCAAGACGAACGCACCTGATCCACCCCATTGGACCCTAAACACATGTTTTGTTGTGTTTCGTACCATTTGGGTGCATTTGGTACCGTTTGGTTGCCTTACAAAACTCGGTGAAAAACGGGCCGAACTAGAGCAAAAGTTTGTGCCACGAAGTTGCATTGGAATTTTTTGCAACGAACGCACCCGATCCACCCCATTGGACCCTAAACTCATGTTTTCATGACTTTTGTACCATTTGGGTGCATTTGGGACCGTTTGGTTGCCTTACGAAACTCGGTGCCAGACGGGCCGAACTAGTGCAAAACTTCGTGCCACGAAGTCGCATCGGAATTTTTCGCAACAAACGCACCCGATCCACCCCATTGACCCTAAACTCATGTTTTGCTGAGTTTTGTACCATTTGGTTGCATTTGGAACCGTTTGGCTGCCTTACGAAACTCGGTGCAAAACAGGCCGAACTAGTGCAAAAGTTTGTGCCACGCAGTTGCATTGGAATTTTTCGCAACGAAAGCACTCGATCCACCCCATTGGACCCTAAACTCATGTTTTGGAGAGTTTTGTACCATTTGGGTGCATTTGGGACCGTTTGGTTGCCTTACGAAACTCGGTGCTAAACGGGCGTATTGGTGTATTTCGTACCATTCGTGTGCATTCGGGACCGTTTGGTTGCCTTACGAAACTCGGTGCTAAACGGGCCGAACTAGTGCAGAAGTTCGTGCCACGAAGTCGCGTCGGAATTTTTCCAATTAACACACCCAATCCACCCCATTGGGCCCTAAACTGTTGTTTTGGCGCGTTTCGTACCTTTTGGGTGCATTCGGGACCGTTTGGTTGCCTTACGAAACTCGGTGCAAAACGGGCCGAACTAGTGCAGAAGTTCGTGCCACGAAGTCGCGTTGGAATTTTTCGCAACGAACACACCCGATCCACCACATTGGACCCTTAATTCATGTTTTGGAGAGTTTTGTACCATTTGGGTGCATTTGGGACCGTTTGGTTGCCTTACGAAACTCGGTGCAAAACGGGCCGAACTAGTGCAAAAGTTTGTGCCACGAAGTCGCATTGGAATTTTTTACAACGAAAGCACCCGATCCACCCCATTGGAGCCTAAACTCATGTTTTGGTGAGTTTCGTACCATTTCGGTGCATTTGGAACCATTTGGTTGCCTTACGAAACTCGGTGCAAAACGGGCCGAACTCGTGCAAAAGTTTGTGTCACGAAGTCGCATTGGAATTTTTCGCAACGAAAGCACTCGATCCACCCCATTGGACCTTAAACTCATGCTTTCATGAGTTTCATACCATTTATGTGCATTTGGGACCGTTTGGTTGCCTTACGAAACTCGGTGCAAAACGGGCCGAACTAGTGCAAAATTTGTGCCACGAAGTCGCATTGGAATTTTTCGCAACGAAAGCACCCGATCCACCCCATTGGAGCCTAAACTCATGTTTTGGTGAGTTTTTTACCATTTCAGTGCATTTGGAACCATTTGGTTGCCTTACGAAACTCGGTACAAAACGGGCCGAACTAGTGCAAAAGTTTGTGCCACGTAATTGCATTGTAATTTTTCGCAACGAAAGCACTCGATCCACCCCATTGGACCTTAAAGTCATGTTTTCATGAGTTTCATACCATTTGTGTGCATTTGGGACCGTTTGGTTGCCTTACGAAACTCGGTGCAAAACGGGCCGAACTAGTGCAATACTTCATGCCACGAAGTCGCTTCGAAATTTTTCGCAACGAAAGTACCCGATCCACCCCATTGGATCCTAAACTCATGTTTTTGTGCATTTCGTACCGTTTGGGTGCATTTGCGACCATTCGGTTGCCTTAAATAACTCGGGGCAAAACATTTCAAACTGGTGCAAAAGTTCGTGCCACGAAGACGCGTTGGAGTTTTTCTCGACGAACGCACACGATCCACCCCATTAGACCCTAAACACATGTTTTGGTGCGTTTCATACCATTTGCGTGCATTTGGGACTATTAGGTTGCCTTACGAAACTCGGGGCAAAACATTCCGAACTAGTGCAAAAGTTCGTGCGACGAAGTCGCGTCGGTGTTTTTCAAGACGAACGCACCCGATCCACCCCATTGGACCCTAAACACATGTTTTGTTGCGTTTCGTACCATTTGGGTGCATTTGGTACCGTTTGGTTGCCTTACAAAACTCGGTGAAAAACGGGCCGAACTAGAGCAAAAGTTTGTGCCACGAAGTTGCATTGGAATTTTTCGCAACGAACGCACCCGATCCACCCCATTGGACGCTAAACTCATGTTTTCGTGACTTTTGTACCATTTGGGTGCATTTGGGACCGTTTGGTTGCCTTACGAAACTCGGTGCCAAACGGGCCGAACTAGTGCAAAACTTCGTGCCACGAAGTCGCATCGGAATTTTTCGCAACAAACGCACCCGATCCACCCCATTGACCCTAAACTCATGTTTTGCTGAGTTTTGTACCATTTGGTTGCATTTGGAACCGTTTGATTGCCTTACGAAACTCGGTGCAAAACGGCCCGAACTAGTGCAAAAGTTTGTGCCACGTAATTGCATTGTAATTTTTCGCAACGAAAGCACTCGATCCACCCCATTGGACCTTAAAGTCATGTTTTCATGAGTTTCATACCATTTGTGTGCATTTGGGACCGTTTGGTTACCTTACGAAACTCGGTGCAAAACGGGCGTATTGGTGTATTTCGTACCATTCGTGTGCATTCGGGACCGTTTGGTTGCCTTACGAAACTCGGTGCTAAACGGGCCGAACTAGTGCAGAAGTTCGTGCCACGAAGTCGCGTCGGAATTTTTCCAATTGACACACCCAATCCACCCCATTGGGCCCTAAACTGTTGTTTTGGTGCGTTTCGTACCTTTTGGGTGCATTCGGGACCGTTTGGTTGCCTTACGAAACTCGGTGCAAAACGGGCCGAACAAGTGCAGAAGTTCGTGCCACGAAGTCGCGTTGGAATTTTTGGCAACGAACGCACCCGATCCACCCCGTTGGACCCTTAACTCATGTTTTGGAGAGTTTTGTACCATTTGGGTGCATTTGGGACCGTTTGGTTGCCTTACGAAACTCGGTGCAAAACGGGCCAAACTAGTGTCAAAGTTTGTGCCACGAAGTCGCATTGGAATTTTTCGCAACGAAAGCACCCGATCCACCCCATTGGAGCCTAAACTCATGTTTTGGTGAGTTTCGTGCCATTTCGGTGCATTTGGAACCATTTGGTTGCCTTACGAAACTCGGTACAAAACCGGCCGAACTAGTGCAAAAGTTTGTGCCACGTAATTGCATTGGAATTTTTCGCAACGAAAGCACTCTATCCACCCTATCGGACCTTAAACTCATGTTTTCATGAGTTTCATACCATTTGTGTGCATTTGGGACCGTTTGGTTGCCTTACGAAACTCGGTGCAAAACGGGCCGAACTAGTGCAATACTTCCTGCCACGAAGTCGCTTCGAAATTTTTCGCAACGAAAGCACTCGATCCACCCCATTGGACCCTAAACTCATGTTTTGGAGAGTTTTGTACCATTTGGGTGCATTTGGGACCGTTTGGTTGCCTTACGAAACTCGGTGCTAAACGGGCGTATTGGTGTATTTCGTACCATTCGTGTGCATTCGGGACCGTTTGGTTGCCTTACGAAACTCGGTGCTAAACGGGCCGAACTAGTGCAGAAGTTCGTGCCACGAAGTCGCGTCGGAATTTTTCCAATTAACACACCCAATCCACCCCATTGGGCCCTAAACTGTTGTTTTGGTGCGTTTCGTACATTTTGGGTGCATTCGGGACCGTTTGGTTGCCTTACGAAACTCGGTGCAAAACGGGCCGAACTAGTGCAATACTTCATGCCACGAAGTCGCATCGAAATTTTTCGCAACGAAAGTACCCGATCCACCCCATTGGATCCTAAACTCATGTTTTAGTGCATTTCATACCGTTTGGGTGCATTTGAGACCATTCGGTTGCCTTAAATAACTCGGGGCAAAACATTTCAAACTGGTGCAAAAGTTCGTGCCACGAAGACGCGTTGGAGTTTTTCTCGACGAACGCACACGATCCTCCCCATTAGACCCTAAACATATGTTTTGGTGCGTTTCATACCATTTGCGTGCATTTGGGACTGTTAGGTTGCCTTACGAAACTCGGGGCAAAACATTCCGAACTAGTGCAAAAGTTCGTGCGACGAAGTCGCGTCGGTGTTTTTCAAGACGAACGCACCCGATCCACCCCATTGGACCCTAAACACATGTTTTGTTGCGTTTCGTACCATTTGGGTGCATTTGGTACCGTTTGGTTGCCTTACAAAACTCGGTGAAAAACGGGCCGAACTAGAGCAAAAGTTTGTGCCACGAAGTTGCATTGGAATTTTTTGCAACGAACGCACCCGATCCACCCCATTGGACCCTAAACTCATGTTTTCATGACTTTTGTACCATTTGGGTGCATTTGGGACCGTTTGGTTGCCTTACGAAACTCGGTGCCAGACGGGCCGAACTAGTGCAAAACTTCGTGCCACGAAGTCGCATCGGAATTTTTCGCAACAAACGCACCCGATCCACCCCATTGACCCTAAACTCATGTTTTGCTGAGTTTTGTACCATTTGGTTGCATTTGGAACCGTTTGGCTGCCTTACGAAACTCGGTGCAAAACAGGCCGAACTAGTGCAAAAGTTTGTGCCACGCAGTTGCATTGGAATTTTTCGCAACGAAAGCACTCGATCCACCCCATTGGACCCTAAACTCATGTTTTGGAGAGTTTTGTACCATTTGGGTGCATTTGGGACCGTTTGGTTGCCTTACGAAACTCGGTGCTAAACGGGCGTATTGGTGTATTTCGTACCATTCGTGTGCATTCGGGACCGTTTGGTTGCCTTACGAAACTCGGTGCTAAACGGGCCGAACTAGTGCAGAAGTTCGTGCCACGAAGTCGTGTCGGAATTTTTCCAATTCACACACCCAATCCACCCCATTGGGCCCTAAACTGTTGTTTTGGTGCGTTTCGTACCTTTTGGGTGCATTCGGGACCGTTTGGTTGCCTTACGAAACTCGGTGCAAAACGGGCCGAACAAGTGCAGAAGTTCGTGCCACGAAGTCGCGTTGGAATTTTTCGCAACGAACGCACCCGATCCACCACATTGGACCCTTAACTCATATTTTGGAGAGTTTTGTACCATTTGTGTGCATTTGGGACCGTTTGGTTGCCTTACGAAACTCGGTGCAAAACGGGCCGAACTAGTGCAATACTTCATGCCACGAAGTCGCATCGAAATTTTTCGCAACGAAAGTACCCGATCCACCCCATTGGATCCTAAACTCATGTTTTAGTGCATTTCATACCGTTTGGGTGCATTTGAGACCATTCGGTTGCGTTAAATAACTCGGGGCAAAACATTTCAAACTGGTGCAAAAGTTCGTGCCACGAAGACGCGTTGGAGTTTTTCTCGACGAACTCACACGATCCACCCCATTAGACCCTAAACACATGTTTTGGTTCGTTTCATACCATTTGCGTGCATTTGGGACTGTTAGGTTGCCTTACGAAACTCGGGGCAAAACATTCCGAACTAGTGCAAAAGTTCGTGCGATGAAGTCGCGTCGGTGTTTTTCAAGACGAACGCACCTGATCCACCCCATTGGACCCTAAACACATGTTTTGTTGTGTTTCGTACCATTTGGGTGCATTTGGTACCGTTTGGTTGCCTTACAAAACTCGGTGAAAAACGGGCCGAACTAGAGCAAAAGTTTGTGCCACGAAGTTGCATTGGAATTTTTTGCAACGAACGCACCCGATCCACCCCATTGGACCCTAAACTCATGTTTTCATGACTTTTGTACCATTTGGGTGCATTTGGGACCGTTTGGTTGCCTTACGAAACTCGGTGCCAGACGGGCCGAACTAGTGCAAAACTTCGTGCCACGAAGTCGCATCGGAATTTTTCGCAACAAACGCACCCGATCCACCCCATTGACCCTAAACTCATGTTTTGCTGAGTTTTGTACCATTTGGTTGCATTTGGAACCGTTTGGCTGCCTTACGAAACTCGGTGCAAAACAGGCCGAACTAGTGCAAAAGTTTGTGCCACGCAGTTGCATTGGAATTTTTCGCAACGAAAGCACTCGATCCACCCCATTGGACCCTAAACTCATGTTTTGGAGAGTTTTGTACCATTTGGGTGCATTTGGGACCGTTTGGTTGCCTTACGAAACTCGGTGCTAAACGGGCGTATTGGTGTATTTCGTACCATTCGTGTGCATTCGGGACCGTTTGGTTGCCTTACGAAACTCGGTGCTAAACGGGCCGAACTAGTGCAGAAGTTCGTGCCACGAAGTCGCGTCGGAATTTTTCCAATTAACACACCCAATCCACCCCATTGGGCCCTAAACTGTTGTTTTGGCGCGTTTCGTACCTTTTGGGTGCATTCGGGACCGTTTGGTTGCCTTACGAAACTCGGTGCAAAACGGGCCGAACTAGTGCAGAAGTTCGTGCCACGAAGTCGCGTTGGAATTTTTCGCAACGAACACACCCGATCCACCACATTGGACCCTTAATTCATGTTTTGGAGAGTTTTGTACCATTTGGGTGCATTTGGGACCGTTTGGTTGCCTTACGAAACTCGGTGCAAAACGGGCCGAACTAGTGCAAAAGTTTGTGCCACGAAGTCGCATTGGAATTTTTTACAACGAAAGCACCCGATCCACCCCATTGGAGCCTAAACTCATGTTTTGGTGAGTTTCGTACCATTTCGGTGCATTTGGAACCATTTGGTTGCCTTACGAAACTCGGTGCAAAACGGGCCGAACTCGTGCAAAAGTTTGTGTCACGAAGTCGCATTGGAATTTTTCGCAACGAAAGCACTCGATCCACCCCATTGGACCTTAAACTCATGCTTTCATGAGTTTCATACCATTTATGTGCATTTGGGACCGTTTGGTTGCCTTACGAAACTCGGTGCAAAACGGGCCGAACTAGTGCAAAATTTGTGCCACGAAGTCGCATTGGAATTTTTCGCAACGAAAGCACCCGATCCACCCCATTGGAGCCTAAACTCATGTTTTGGTGAGTTTTGTACCATTTCAGTGCATTTGGAACCATTTGGTTGCCTTACGAAACTCGGTACAAAACGGGCCGAACTAGTGCAAAAGTTTGTGCCACGTAATTGCATTGTAATTTTTCGCAACGAAAGCACTCGATCCACCCCATTGGACCTTAAAGTCATGTTTTCATGAGTTTCATACCATTTGTGTGCATTTGGGACCGTTTGGTTGCCTTACGAAACTCGGTGCAAAACGGGCCGAACTAGTGCAATACTTCATGCCACGAAGTCGCTTCGAAATTTTTCGCAACGAAAGTACCCGATCCACCCCATTGGATCCTAAACTCATGTTTTTGTGCATTTCGTACCGTTTGGGTGCATTTGCGACCATTCGGTTGCCTTAAATAACTCGGGGCAAAACATTTCAAACTGGTGCAAAAGTTCGTGCCACGAAGACGCGTTGGAGTTTTTCTCGACGAACGCACACGATCCACCCCATTAGACCCTAAACACATGTTTTGGTGCGTTTCATACCATTTGCGTGCATTTGGGACTATTAGGTTGCCTTACGAAACTCGGGGCAAAACATTCCGAACTAGTGCAAAAGTTCGTGCGACGAAGTCGCGTCGGTGTTTTTCAAGACGAACGCACCCGATCCACCCCATTGGACCCTAAACACATGTTTTGTTGCGTTTCGTACCATTTGGGTGCATTTGGTACCGTTTGGTTGCCTTACAAAACTCGGTGAAAAACGGGCCGAACTAGAGCAAAAGTTTGTGCCACGAAGTTGCATTGGAATTTTTCGCAACGAACGCACCCGATCCACCCCATTGGACGCTAAACTCATGTTTTCGTGACTTTTGTACCATTTGGGTGCATTTGGGACCGTTTGGTTGCCTTACGAAACTCGGTGCCAAACGGGCCGAACTAGTGCAAAACTTCGTGCCACGAAGTCGCATCGGAATTTTTCGCAACAAACGCACCCGATCCACCCCATTGACCCTAAACTCATGTTTTGCTGAGTTTTGTACCATTTGGTTGCATTTGGAACCGTTTGATTGCCTTACGAAACTCGGTGCAAAACGGCCCGAACTAGTGCAAAAGTTTGTGCCACGTAATTGCATTGTAATTTTTCGCAACGAAAGCACTCGATCCACCCCATTGGACCTTAAAGTCATGTTTTCATGAGTTTCATACCATTTGTGTGCATTTGGGACCGTTTGGTTACCTTACGAAACTCGGTGCAAAACGGGCGTATTGGTGTATTTCGTACCATTCGTGTGCATTCGGGACCGTTTGGTTGCCTTACGAAACTCGGTGCTAAACGGGCCGAACTAGTGCAGAAGTTCGTGCCACGAAGTCGCGTCGGAATTTTTCCAATTGACACACCCAATCCACCCCATTGGGCCCTAAACTGTTGTTTTGGTGCGTTTCGTACCTTTTGGGTGCATTCGGGACCGTTTGGTTGCCTTACGAAACTCGGTGCAAAACGGGCCGAACAAGTGCAGAAGTTCGTGCCACGAAGTCGCGTTGGAATTTTTGGCAACGAACGCACCCGATCCACCCCGTTGGACCCTTAACTCATGTTTTGGAGAGTTTTGTACCATTTGGGTGCATTTGGGACCGTTTGGTTGCCTTACGAAACTCGGTGCAAAACGGGCCAAACTAGTGTCAAAGTTTGTGCCACGAAGTCGCATTGGAATTTTTCGCAACGAAAGCACCCGATCCACCCCATTGGAGCCTAAACTCATGTTTTGGTGAGTTTCGTGCCATTTCGGTGCATTTGGAACCATTTGGTTGCCTTACGAAACTCGGTACAAAACCGGCCGAACTAGTGCAAAAGTTTGTGCCACGTAATTGCATTGGAATTTTTCGCAACGAAAGCACTCTATCCACCCTATCGGACCTTAAACTCATGTTTTCATGAGTTTCATACCATTTGTGTGCATTTGGGACCGTTTGGTTGCCTTACGAAACTCGGTGCAAAACGGGCCGAACTAGTGCAATACTTCCTGCCACGAAGTCGCTTCGAAATTTTTCGCAACGAAAGCACTCGATCCACCCCATTGGACCCTAAACTCATGTTTTGGAGAGTTTTGTACCATTTGGGTGCATTTGGGACCGTTTGGTTGCCTTACGAAACTCGGTGCTAAACGGGCGTATTGGTGTATTTCGTACCATTCGTGTGCATTCGGGACCGTTTGGTTGCCTTACGAAACTCGGTGCTAAACGGGCCGAACTAGTGCAGAAGTTCGTGCCACGAAGTCGCGTCGGAATTTTTCCAATTAACACACCCAATCCACCCCATTGGGCCCTAAACTGTTGTTTTGGTGCGTTTCGTACATTTTGGGTGCATTCGGGACCGTTTGGTTGCCTTACGAAACTCGGTGCAAAACGGGCCGAACTAGTGCAATACTTCATGCCACGAAGTCGCATCGAAATTTTTCGCAACGAAAGTACCCGATCCACCCCATTGGATCCTAAACTCATGTTTTAGTGCATTTCATACCGTTTGGGTGCATTTGAGACCATTCGGTTGCCTTAAATAACTCGGGGCAAAACATTTCAAACTGGTGCAAAAGTTCGTGCCACGAAGACGCGTTGGAGTTTTTCTCGACGAACGCACACGATCCTCCCCATTAGACCCTAAACATATGTTTTGGTGCGTTTCATACCATTTGCGTGCATTTGGGACTGTTAGGTTGCCTTACGAAACTCGGGGCAAAACATTCCGAACTAGTGCAAAAGTTCGTGCGACGAAGTCGCGTCGGTGTTTTTCAAGACGAACGCACCCGATCCACCCCATTGGACCCTAAACACATGTTTTGTTGCGTTTCGTACCATTTGGGTGCATTTGGTACCGTTTGGTTGCCTTACAAAACTCGGTGAAAAACGGGCCGAACTAGAGCAAAAGTTTGTGCCACGAAGTTGCATTGGAATTTTTTGCAACGAACGCACCCGATCCACCCCATTGGACCCTAAACTCATGTTTTCATGACTTTTGTACCATTTGGGTGCATTTGGGACCGTTTGGTTGCCTTACGAAACTCGGTGCCAGACGGGCCGAACTAGTGCAAAACTTCGTGCCACGAAGTCGCATCGGAATTTTTCGCAACAAACGCACCCGATCCACCCCATTGACCCTAAACTCATGTTTTGCTGAGTTTTGTACCATTTGGTTGCATTTGGAACCGTTTGGCTGCCTTACGAAACTCGGTGCAAAACAGGCCGAACTAGTGCAAAAGTTTGTGCCACGCAGTTGCATTGGAATTTTTCGCAACGAAAGCACTCGATCCACCCCATTGGACCCTAAACTCATGTTTTGGAGAGTTTTGTACCATTTGGGTGCATTTGGGACCGTTTGGTTGCCTTACGAAACTCGGTGCTAAACGGGCGTATTGGTGTATTTCGTACCATTCGTGTGCATTCGGGACCGTTTGGTTGCCTTACGAAACTCGGTGCTAAACGGGCCGAACTAGTGCAGAAGTTCGTGCCACGAAGTCGTGTCGGAATTTTTCCAATTCACACACCCAATCCACCCCATTGGGCCCTAAACTGTTGTTTTGGTGCGTTTCGTACCTTTTGGGTGCATTCGGGACCGTTTGGTTGCCTTACGAAACTCGGTGCAAAACGGGCCGAACAAGTGCAGAAGTTCGTGCCACGAAGTCGCGTTGGAATTTTTCGCAACGAACGCACCCGATCCACCACATTGGACCCTTAACTCATATTTTGGAGAGTTTTGTACCATTTGTGTGCATTTGGGACCGTTTGGTTGCCTTACGAAACTCGGTGCAAAACGGGCCGAACTAGTGCAATACTTCATGCCACGAAGTCGCATCGAAATTTTTCGCAACGAAAGTACCCGATCCACCCCATTGGATCCTAAACTCATGTTTTAGTGCATTTCATACCGTTTGGGTGCATTTGAGACCATTCGGTTGCCTTAAATAACTCGGGGCAAAACATTTCAAACTGGTGCAAAAGTTCGTGCCACGAAGACGCGTTGGAGTTTTTCTCGACGAATGCACACGATCCACCCCATTAGACCCTAAACACATGTTTTGGTGCGTTTCATACCATTTGCGTGCATTTGGGACTGTTAGGTTGCCTTACGAAACTCGGGGCAAAACATTCCGAACTAGTGCAAAAGTTCGTGCGACGAAGTCGCGTCGGTGTTTTTCAAGACGAACGCACCCGATCCACCCCATTGGACCCTAAACACATGTTTTGTTGCGTTTTGTACCATTTGGGTGCATTTGGTACCGTTTGGTTGCCTTACAAAACTCGGTGAAAAACGGGCCGAACTAGAGCAAAAGTTTGTGCCACGAAGTTGCATTGGAATTTTTTGCAACGAACGCACCCGATCCACCCCATTGGACTCTAAACTCATGTTTTCATGACTTTTGTACCATTTGGGTGCATTTGGGACCGTTTGGTTGCCTTACGAAACTCGGTGCCAGACGGGCCGAACTAGTGCAAAACTTCGTGCCACGAAGTCGCATCGGAATTTTTCGCAACAAACGCACCCGATCCACCCCATTGACCCTAAACTCATGTTTTGCTGAGTTTTGTACCATTTGGTTGCATTTGGAACCGTTTGGCTGCCTTACGAAACTCGGTGCAAAACAGGCCGAACTAGTGCAAAAGTTTGTGCCACGCAGTTGCATTGGAATTTTTCGCAACGAAAGCACTCGATCCACCCCATTGGACCCTAAACTCATGTTTTGGAGAGTTTTGTACCATTTGGGTGCATTTGGGACCGTTTGGTTGCCTTACGAAACTCGGTGCTAAACGGGCGTATTGGTGTATTTCGTACCATTCGTGTGCATTCGGGACCGTTTGGTTGCCTTACGAAACTCGGTGCTAAACGGGCCGAACTAGTGCAGAAGTTCGTGCCACGAAGTCGCGTCGGAATTTTTCCAATTAACACACCCAATCCACCCCATTGGGCCCTAAACTGTTGTATTGGTGCGTTTCGTACCTTTTGGGTGCATTCGGGACCGTTTGGTTGCCTTACGAAACTCGGTGCAAAACGGGCCGAACTAGTGCAAAAGTTTGTGCCACGAAGTCGCATTGGAATTTTTTACAACGAAAGCACCCGATCCACCCCATTGGAGCCTAAACTCATGTTTTGGTGAGTTTCGTACCATTTCGGTGCATTTGGAACCATTTGGTTGCCTTACGAAACTCGGTGCAAAACGGGCCGAACTCGTGCAAAAGTTTGTGTCACGAAGTCGCATTGGAATTTTTCGCAACGAAAGCACTCGATCCACCCCATTGGACCTTAAACTCATGCTTTCTTGAGTTTCATACCATTTATGTGCATTTGGGACCGTTTGGTTGCCTTACGAAACTCGGTGCAAAACGGGCCGAACTAGTGCAAAATTTGTGCCACGAAGTCGCATTGGAATTTTTCGCAACGAAAGCACCCGATCCACCCCATTGGAGCCTAAACTCATGTTTTGGTGAGTTTCGTACCATTTCGGTGCATTTGGAACCGTTTGGCTGCCTTACGAAACTCGGTGCAAAACAGGCCGAACTAGTGCAAAAGTTTGTGCCACGCAGTTGCATTGGAATTTTTCGCAACGAAAGCACTCGATCCACCCCATTGGACCCTAAACTCATGTTTTGGAGAGTTTTGTACCATTTGGGTGCATTTGGGACCGTTTGGTTGCCTTACGAAACTCGGTGCTAAACGGGCGCATTGGTGTATTTCGTACCATTCGTGTGCATTCGGGACCGTTTGGTTGCCTTACGAAACTCGGTGCTAAACGGGCCGAACTAGTGCAGAAGTTCGTGCCACGAAGTCGCGTCGGAATTTTTCCAATTAACACACCCAATCCACCCCATTGGGCCCTAAACTGTTGTTTTGGTGCGTTTCGTACCTTTTGGGTGCATTCGGGACCGTTTGGTTGCCTTACGAAACTCGGTGCAAAACGGGCCGAACTAGTGCAATACTTCATGCCACGAAGTCGCATCGAAATTTTTCGCAACGAAAGTACCCGATCCACCCCATTGGATCCTAAACTCATGTTTTAGTGCATTTCATACCGTTTGGGTGCATTTGAGACCATTCGGTTGCCTTAAATAACTCGGGGCAAAACATTTCAAACTGGTGCAAAAGTTCGTGCCACGAAGACGCGTTGGAGTTTTTCTCGACGAACGCACACGATCCTCCCCATTAGACCCTAAACATATGTTTTGGTGCATTTCATACCATTTGCGTGCATTTGGGACTGTTAGGTTGCCTTACGAAACTCGGGGCAAAACATTCCGAACTAGTGCAAAAGTTCGTGCGACGAAGTCGCGTCGGTGTTTTTCAAGACGAACGCACCCGATCCACCCCATTGGACCCTAAACACATGTTTTGTTGCGTTTTGTACTATTTGGGTGCATTTGGTACCGTTTGGTTGCCTTACAAAACTCGGTGAAAAACGGGCCGAACTAGAGCAAAAGTTTGTGCCACGAAGTTGCATTGGAATTTTTTGCAACGAACGCACCCGATCCACCCCATTGGACCCTAAACTCATGTTTTCATGACTTTTGTACCATTTGGGTGCATTTGGGACCGTTTGGTTGCCTTACGAAACTCGGTGCCAGACGGGCCGAACTAGTGCAAAACTTCGTGCCACGAAGTCGCATCGGAATTTTTCGCAACAAACGCACCCGATCCACCCCATTGACCCTAAACTCATGTTTTGCTGAGTTTTGTACCATTTGGTTGCATTTGGAACCGTTTGGCTGCCTTACGAAACTCGGTGCAAAACAGGCCGAACTAGTGCAAAAGTTTGTGCCACGCAGTTGCATTGGAATTTTTCGCAACGAAAGCACTCGATCCACCCCATTGGACCCTAAACTCATGTTTTGGAGAGTTTTGTACCATTTGGGTGCATTTGGGACCGTTTGGTTGCCTTACGAAACTCGGTGCTAAACGGGCGTATTGGTGTATTTCGTACCATTCGTGTGCATTCGGGACCGTTTGGTTGCCTTACGAAACTCGGTGCTAAACGGGCCGAACTAGTGCAGAAGTTCGTGCCACGAAGTCGCGTCGGAATTTTTCCAATTAACACACCCAATCCACCCCATTGGGCCCTAAACTGTTGTTTTGGTGCGTTTCGTACCTTTTGGGTGCATTCGGGACCGTTTGGTTGCCTTACGAAACTCGGTGCAAAACGGGCCGAACAAGTGCAGAAGTTCGTGCAACGAAGTCGCGTTGTAATTTTTGGCAACGAACGCACCCGATCCACCCTATTGGACCCTTAACTCATGTTTTGGAGAGTTTTGTACCATTTGGGTGCATTTGGGACCGTTTGGTTGCCTTACGAAACTCGGTGCAAAACGGGCCGAACTAGTGCAAAAGTTTGTGCCACGAAGTCGCATTGGAATTTTTCACAACGAAAGCACCTGATCCACCCCATTGGAGCCTAAACTCATGTTTTGGTGAGTTTCGTACCATTTCGGTGCATTTGGAACCATTTGGTTGCCTTACGAAACTCGGTGCAAAACGGGCCGAACTAGTGCAAAAGTTTGTGTCACGAAGTCGCATTGGAATTTTTCGCAACGAAAGCACTCGATCCACCCCATTGGACCTTAAAGTCATGCTTTCATGAGTTTCATACCATTTGTGTGCATTTGGGACCGTTTGGTTGCCTTACGAAACTCGGTGCAAAACAGGCCGAACTAGTGCAAAAGTTTGTGCCACGAAGTCGCATTGGAATTTTTCGCAACGAAAGCACCCGATCCACCCCATTGGAGCCTAAACTCATGTTTTGGTGAGTTTCGTGCCATTTCGGTGCATTTGGAACCATTTGGTTGCCTTACGAAACTCGGTGCAAAACGGGCCGAACTAGTGCAAAAGTTTGTGCCACGTAATTGCATTGGAATTTTTCGCAACGAAAGCACTCTATCCACCCTATCGGACCTTAAACTCATGTTTTCATGAGTTTCATACCATTTGTGTGCATTTGGGACCGTTTGGTTGCCTTACGAAACTCGGTGCAAAACGGGCCGAACTAGTGCAATACTTCCTGCCACGAAGTCGCATCGAAATTTTTCGCAACGAAAGCACCGGATCCACCCCATTGGACCCTAAACTCATGTTTTGGAGAGTTTTGTACCATTTGGGTGCATTTGGGACCGTTTGGTTGCCTTACGAAACTCGGTGCAAAACGGGCCGAACTAGTGCAAAAGTTTGTGCCACGTAATTGCATTGGAATTTTTCGCAACGAAAGCACTCTATCCACCCTATTGGACCTTAAACTCATGTTTTCATGAATTTCATACCATTTGTGTGCATTTGGGACCGTTTGGTTGCCTTACGAAACTCGGTGCAAAACGGGCCGAACTAGTGCAATACTTCCTGCCACGAAGTCGCATCGAAATTTTTCGCAACGAAAGCACCGGATCCACCCCATTGGACCCTAAACTCATGTTTTGGAGAGTTTTGTACCATTTGGGTGCATTTGGGACCGTTTGGTTGCCTTACGAAACTCGGTGCTAAACGGGCGTATTGGTGTATTTCGTACCATTCGTGTGCATTCGGGACCGTTTGGTTGCCTTACGAAACTCGGTGCTAAACGGGCCGAACTAGTGCAGAAGTTCGTGCCACGAAGTCGCGTCGGAATTTTTCCAATTAACACACCCAATCCACCCCATTGGGCCCTAAACTGTTGTTTTGGTGCGTTTCGTACCTTTTGGGTGCATTCGGGACCGTTTGGTTGCCTTACGAAACTCGGTGCAAAACGGGCCGAACTAGTGCAATACTTCATGCCACGAAGTCGCATCGAAATTTTTCGCAACGAAAGTACCCGATCCACCCCATTGGATCCTAAACTCATGTTTTAGTGCATTTCATACCGTTTGGGTGCATTTGAGACCATTCGGTTGCCTTAAATAACTCGGGGCAAAACATTTCAAACTGGTGCAAAAGTTCGTGCCACGAAGACGCGTTGGAGTTTTTCTCGACGAACGCACACGATCCTCCCCATTAGACCCTAAACACATGTTTTGGTGCGTTTCATACCATTTGCGTGCATTTGGGACTGTTAGGTTGCCTTACGAAACTCGGGGCAAAACATTCCGAACTAGTGCAAAAGTTCGTGCGACGAAGTCGCGTCGGTGTTTTTCAAGACGAACGCACCCGATCCACCCCATTGGACCCTAAACTCATGTTTTCATGACTTTTGTACCATTTGGGTGCATTTGGGACCGTTTGGTTGCCTTACGAAACTCGGTGCCAGACGGGCCGAACTAGTGCAAAACTTCGTGCCACGAAGTCGCATCGGAATTTTTCGCAACAAACGCACCCGATCCACCCCATTGACCCTAAACTCATGTTTTGCTGAGTTTTGTACCATTTGGTTGCATTTGGAACCGTTTGGCTGCCTTACGAAACTCGGTGCAAAAGTTTGTGCCACGCAGTTGCATTGGAATTTTTCGCAACGAAAGCACTCGATCCACCCCATTGGACCCTAAACTCATGTTTTGGAGAGTTTTGTACCATTTGGGTGCATTTGGGACCGTTTGGTTGCCTTACGAAACTCGGTGCTAAACGGGCGTATTGGTGTATTTCGTACCATTCGTGTGCATTCGGCACCGTTTGGTTGCCTTACGAAACTCGGTGCTAAACAGGCCGAACTAGTGCAGAAGTTCGTGCCACGAAGTCGCGTCGGAATTTTTCCAATTAACACACCCAATCCACCCCATTGGGCCCTAAACTGTTGTTTTGGTGTGTTTCGTACCTTTTCGGTGCATTCGGGACCGTTTGGTTGCCTTACGAAACTCGGTGCAAAACGGGCCGAACAAGTGCAGAAGTTCGTGCCACGAAGTCGAGTTGGAATTTTTCGCAACGAACGCACCCGATCCACCATATTGGACCCTTAACTCATATTTTGGAGAGTTTTGTACCATTTGTGTGCATTTGGGACCGTTTGGTTGCCTTACGAAACTCGGTGCAAAACGGGCCGAACTAGTGCAATACTTCATGCCACGAAGTCGCATCGAAATTTTTCGCAACGAAAGTACCCGATCCACCCCATTGGATCCTAAACTCATGTTTTAGTGCACTTAAGACCGTTTGGGTGCATTTGAGACCATTCGGTTGCCTTAAATAACTCGGGGCAAAACATTTCAAACTGGTGCAAAAGTTCGTGCCACGAAGACGCGTTGGAGTTTTTTCTCGACGAACGCACACGATCCACCCCATTAGACCCTAAACATATGTTTTGGTGCGTTTCATACCATTTGCGTGCATTTGGGACTATTAGGTTGCCTTACGAAACTCGGGGCAAAACATTCCGAACTAGTGCAAAAGTTCGTGCGACGAAGTCGCGTCGGTGTTTTTCAAAACGAACGCACCCGATCCACCCCATTGGACCCTAAACACATGTTTTGTTGCATTTTGTACCATTTGGGTGCATTTGGTACCGTTTGGTTGCCTTACAAAACTCGGTGAAAAACGGGCCGAACTAGAGCAAAAGTTTGTGCCACGAAGTTGCATTGGAATTTTTTGCAACGAACGCACCCGATCCACCCCATTGGACCCTAAACTCATGTTTTCATGACTTTTGTACCATTTGGGTGCATTTGGGACCGTTTGGTTGCCTTACGAAACTCGGCGACAGATGGGCCGAACTAGTGCAAAACTTCGTGCCACGAAGTCGCATCGGAATTTTTCGCAACAAACGCACCCGATCCACCCCATTGACCCTAAACTCATGTTTTGCTGAGTTTTGTACCATTTGGTTGCATTTGGAACCGTTTGGCTGCCTTACGAAACTCGGTGCAAAACAGGCCGAACTAGTGCAAAAGTTTGTGCCACGCAGTTGCATTGGAATTTTTCGCAACGAAAGCACTCGATCCACCCCATTGGACCCTAAACTCATGTTTTGGAGAGTTTTGTACCATTTGGGTGCATTTGGGACCGTTTGGTTGCCTTACGAAACTCGGTGCTAAACGGGCGTATTGGTGTATTTCGAACCATTCGTGTGCATTCGGGACCGTTTGGTTGCCTTACGAAACTCGGTGCTAAACGGGCCGAACAAGTGCAGAAGTTCGTGCCACGAAGTCGCGTTGGAATTTTTCGCAACGAACGCACCCGATCCACCACATTGGACCCTTAACTCATGTTTTGGAGAGTTTTGTACCATTTGGGTGCATTTGGGACCGTTTGGTTGCCTTACGAAACTCGGTGCAAAACGGTCGAACTAGTGCAAAAGTTTGTGCCACGAAGTCGCATTGGAATTTTTTACAACGAAAGCACCCGATCCACCCCATTGGAGCCTAAACTCATGTTTTGGTGAGTTTCGTACCATTTCGGTGCATTTGGAACCATTTGGTTGCCTTACGAAACTCGGAGCAAAACGGGCCGAACTAGTGCAAAAGTTTGTGTCACGAAGTCGCATTGGAATTTTTCGCAATGAAAGCACTCGATCCACCCCATTGGACCTTAAACTCATGCTTTCATGAGTTTCATACGATTTGTGTGCATTTGGGACCGTTTGGTTGCCTTACGAAACTCGGTGCAAAACGGGCCGAACTAGTGCAAAAGTTTGTGCCACGAAGTCGCATTGGAATTTTTCACAACGAAAGCACCCGATCCACCCCATTGGAGCCTAAACTCATGTTTTGGTGAGTTTCGTACCATTTCGGTGCATTTGGAACCATTTGGTTGCCTTACGAAACTCGGTGCAAAACGGGCCGAACTAGTGCAAAAGTTTGTGCCACGTAATTGCATTGGAATTTTTCGCAACGAAAGCACTCTATCCACCCTATTGGACCTTAAACTCATGTTTTCATGAGTTTCATACCATTTGTGTGCATTTGGGACCGTTTGGTTGCCTTACGAAACTCGGTGCAAAACGGGCCGAACTAGTGCAATACTTCCTGCCACGAAGTCGCATCGAAATTTTTCGCAACGAAAGCACCGGATCCACCCCATTGGACCCTAAACTCATGTTTTGGAGAGTTTTGTACCATTTGGGTGCATTTGGGACCGTTTGGTTGCCTTACGAAACTCGGTGCTAAACGGGCGTATTGGTGTATTTCGAACCATTCGTGTGCATTCGGGACCGTTTGGTTGCCTTACGAAACTCGGTGCTAAACGGGCCGAACTAGTGCAGAAGTTCGTGCCACGAAGTCGCGTCGGAATTTTTCCAATTAACACACCCAATCCACCCCATTGGGCCCTAAACTATTGTTTTGGTGTGTTTCGTACCTTTTGGGTGCATTCGGGACCGTTTGGTTGCCTTACGAAACTCGGTGCAAAACGGGCCGAACAAGTGCAGAAGTTCGTGCCACGAAGTCGCGTTGGAATTTTTCGCAACGAACGCACCCGATCCACCACATTGGACCCTTAACTCATGTTTTGGAGAGTTTTGTACCATTTGGGTGCATTTGGGACCGTTTGGTTGCCTTACGAAACTCGGTGCAAACGGTCGAACTAGTGCAAAAGTTTGTGCCACGAAGTTGCATTGGAATTTTTTACAACGAAAGCACCCGATCCACCCCATTGGAGCCTAAACTCATGTTTTGGTGAGTTTCGTACCATTTCGGTGCATTTGGAACCATTTGGTTGCCTTACGAAACTCGGAGCAAAACGGGCCGAACTAGTGCAAAAGTTTGTGTCACGAAGTCGCATTGGAATTTTTCGCAATGAAAGCACTCGATCCACCCCATTGGACCTTAAACTCATGCTTTCATGAGTTTCATACGATTTGTGTGCATTTGGGACCGTTTGGTTGCCTTACGAAACTCGGTGCAAAACGGGCCGAACTAGTGCAAAAGTTTGTGCCACAAAGTCGCATTGGAATTTTTCACAACGAAAGCACCCGATCCACCCCATTGGAGCCTAAACTCATGTTTTGGTGAGTTTCGTGCCATTTCGGTGCATTTGGAACCATTTGGTTGCCTTACGAAACTCGGTGCAAAACGGGCCGAACTAGTGCAAAAGTTTGTGCCACGTAATTGCATTGGAATTTTTCGCAACGAAAGCACTCTATCCACCCTATTGGACCTTAAACTCATGTTTTCATGAATTTCATACCATTTGTGTGCATTTGGGACCGTTTGGTTGCCTTACGAAACTCGGTGCAAAACGGGCCGAACTAGTGCAATACTTCCTGCCACGAAGTCGCATCGAAATTTTTCGCAACGAAAGCACCGGATCCACCCCATTGGACCCTAAACTCATGTTTTGGAGAGTTTTGTACCATTTGGGTGCATTTGGGACCGTTTGGTTGCCTTACGAAACTCGGTGCTAAACGGGCGTATTGGTGTATTTCGTACCATTCGTGTGCATTCGGGACCGTTTGGTTGCCTTACGAAACTCGGTGCTAAACGGGCCGAACTAGTGCAGAAGTTCGTGCCACGAAGTCGCGTCGGAATTTTTCCAATTAACACACCCAATCCACCCCATTGGGCCCTAAACTGTTGTTTTGGTGCGTTTCGTACCTTTTGGGTGCATTCGGGACCGTTTGGTTGCCTTACGAAACTCGGTGCAAAACGGGCCGAACTAGTGCAATACTTCATGCCACGAAGTCGCATCGAAATTTTTCGCAACGAAAGTACCCGATCCACCCCATTGGATCCTAAACTCATGTTTTAGTGCATTTCATACCGTTTGGGTGCATTTGAGACCATTCGGTTGCCTTAAATAACTCGGGGCAAAACATTTCAAACTGGTGCAAAAGTTCGTGCCACGAAGACGCGTTGGAGTTTTTCTCGACGAACGCACACGATCCTCCCCATTAGACCCTAAACACATGTTTTGGTGCGTTTCATACCATTTGCGTGCATTTGGGACTGTTAGGTTGCCTTACGAAACTCGGGGCAAAACATTCCGAACTAGTGCAAAAGTTCGTGCGACGAAGTCGCGTCGGTGTTTTTCAAGACGAACGCACCCGATCCACCCCATTGGACCCTAAACTCATGTTTTCATGACTTTTGTACCATTTGGGTGCATTTGGGACCGTTTGGTTGCCTTACGAAACTCGGTGCCAGACGGGCCGAACTAGTGCAAAACTTCGTGCCACGAAGTCGCATCGGAATTTTTCGCAACAAACGCACCCGATCCACCCCATTGACCCTAAACTCATGTTTTGCTGAGTTTTGTACCATTTGGTTGCATTTGGAACCGTTTGGCTGCCTTACGAAACTCGGTGCAAAAGTTTGTGCCACGCAGTTGCATTGGAATTTTTCGCAACGAAAGCACTCGATCCACCCCATTGGACCCTAAACTCATGTTTTGGAGAGTTTTGTACCATTTGGGTGCATTTGGGACCGTTTGGTTGCCTTACGAAACTCGGTGCTAAACGGGCGTATTGGTGTATTTCGTACCATTCGTGTGCATTCGGGACCGTTTGGTTGCCTTACGAAACTCGGTGCTAAACGGGCCGAACTAGTGCAGAAGTTCGTGCCACGAAGTCGCGTCGGAATTTTTCCAATTAACACACCCAATCCACCCCATTGGGCCCTAAACTGTTGTTTTGGTGTGTTTCGTACCTTTTCGGTGCATTCGGGACCGTTTGGTTGCCTTACGAAACTCGGTGCAAAACGGGCCGAACAAGTGCAGAAGTTCGTGCCACGAAGTCGCGTTGGAATTTTTCGCAACGAACGCACCCGATCCACCACATTGGACCCTTAACTCATATTTTGGAGAGTTTTGTACCATTTGTGTGCATTTGGGACCGTTTGGTTGCCTTACGAAACTCGGTGCAAAACGGGCCGAACTAGTGCAATACTTCATGCCACGAAGTCGCATCGAAATTTTTCGCAACGAAAGTACCCGATCCACCCCATTGGATCCTAAACTCATGTTTTAGTGCACTTAAGACCGTTTGGGTGCATTTGAGACCATTCGGTTGCCTTAAATAACTCGGGGCAAAACATTTCAAACTGGTGCAAAAGTTCGTGCCACGAAGACGCGTTGGAGTTTTTCTCGACGAACGCACACGATCCACCCCATTAGACCCTAAACACATGTTTTGGTGCGTTTCATACCATTTGCGTGCATTTGGGACTATTAGGTTGCCTTACGAAACTCGGGGCAAAACATTCCGAACTAGTGCAAAAGTTCGTGCGACGAAGTCGCGTCGGTGTTTTTCAAGACGAACGCACCCGATCCACCCCATTGGACCCTAAACACATGTTTTGTTGTGTTTCGTACCATTTGGGTGCATTTGGTACCGTTTGGTTGCCTTACAAAACTCTTTGAAAAACGGGCCGAACTAGAGCAAAAGTTTGTGCCACGAAGTTGCATTGGAAATTTTCGCAACGAACGCACCCGATCCACCCCATTGGACGCTAAACTCATGTTTTCATGACTTTTGTACCATTTGGGTGCATTTGGGACCATTTGGTTGCCTTACGAAACTCGGTGCCAGACGGGCCGAACTAGTGCAAAACTTCGTGCCACGAAGTCGCATCGGAATTTTTCGCAACAAACGCACCCGATCCACCCCATTGACCCTAAACTCATGTTTTGCTGAGTTTTGTACCATTTGGTTGCATTTGGAACCGTTTGGCTGCCTTACGAAACTCGGTGCAAAACAGTCCGAACTAGTGCAAAAGTTTGTGCCACGCAGTTGCATTGGAATTTTTCGCAACGAAAGCACTCGATCCACCCCATTGGACCCTAAACTCATGTTTTGGAGAGTTTTGTACCATTTGGGTGCATTTGGGACCGTTTGGTTGCCTTACGAAACTCGGTGCTAAACGGGCGTATTGGTGTATTTCGTACCATTCGTGTGCATTCGGGACCGTTTGGTTGCCTTACGAAACTCGGTGCTAAACGGGCCGAACTAGTGCAGAAGTTCGTGCCACGAAGTCGCGTCGGAATTTTTCCAATTAACACACCCAATCCACCCCATTGGTCCCTAAACTGTTGTTTTGGTGCGTTTCGCACCTTTTGGGTGCATTCGGGACCGTTTGGTTGCCTTATGAAACTCGGTGCAAAACGGGCCGAACAAGTGCAGAAGTTCGTGCCACGAAGTCGCGTTGGAATTTTTCGCAACGAACGCACCCGATCCACCACATTGGACCCTTAACTCATGTTTTGGAGAGTTTTGTACCATTTGGGTGCATTTGGGACTGTTTGGTTGCCTTACGAAACTCGGTGCAAAACGGGCCGAACTAGTGCAAAAGTTTGTGCCACGAAGTCGCATTGGAATTTTTCACAACGAAAGCACCCGATCCACCCCATTGGAGCCTAAACTCATGTTTTGGTGAGTTTCGTACCATTTCGGTGCATTTGGAACCATTTGGTTGCCTTACGAAACTCGGTGCAAAACGGGCCGAACTAGTGCAAAAGTTTGTGTCACGAAGTCGCATTGGAATTTTTCGCAACGAAAGCACTCGATCCACCCCATTGGACCTTAAACTCATGCTTTCATGAGTTTCATACCATTTGTGTGCATTTGGGACCGTTTGGTTGCCTTACGAAACTCGGTGCAAAACGGGCCGAACTAGTGCAAAAGTTTGTGCCACGAAGTCGCATTGGAAGTTTTCGCAACGAAAGCACCCGATCCACCCCATTGGAGCCTAAACTCATGTTTTGGTGAGTTTCATGCCATTTCGGTGCATTTGGAACCATTTGGTTGCCTTACGAAACTCGGTGCAAAACGGTCCGAACTAGTGCAAAAGTTTGTGCCACGTAATTGCATTGGAATTTTTCACAACGAAAGCACTCTATCCACCCCATTGGACCTTAAACTCATGTTTTCATGAGTTTCATACCATTTGTGTGCATTTGGGACCGTTTGGTTGTGATGAGGACATCCCTCCCAACGATACACCCATGCCTACTACGCAGCAAGGACCAATGACAAGAGCTCGTGCACGAGAGCTAAATTATCAGGTAAACTCGTTCCTCGCTGTCCATAAACCATCATCCATGAATGGGGTACTACTAAATTCTTGTGATGCTTTTCTTATTCTTAGGAACTTGGGACATGAACCAGATTGGAGGGACAGCAAACACGACAAGAAAGCGAGTGTGGATGATCAGATCGGACCATACCAGTTCGGACCTCCAGGAAGGGACAACTTCGGAAGGCCATAACTCTTAGCTCCGAATATTGTTTGAAGCATGAGTACTTGTTGGAAAGCTCCTGAAGTCTACTTTCAGATGGATCCAACCTCAAGATGAAATTCCAAAGGAGCTAAGCAGAATCGCCAAAATGACATTCAGTCTTCCAGTCTTGGGCTGAGGCCCTTGTATCTAGTTCAGCCCACTAGGGGCCCATTTTAAGTTAGGGTTTACACCCCCCCCCCACGCCTCTTGGCTGCTCCCCCACCTATATAAACCACCAGCAGCCACCATTTGAGACCTGGGTTTTGTTTGGTTGTAAGTTTAGCTGCTGCTACTTCCTTGTAAACGCGTGTGTCGATTAGACCACCCGATTTGCTTGATTCAGAACCCCAACTTCGTGTGTATCAGATTTATCCTTTGGGCAAGGTATGTGTGCTATTTGCTTGTCCACTTGTTCTTGCTTGTTCTTCGAATTGCTTGCAAGTTCAAGGTTGTTCTTGGCACAGCAAGAACAACACAAATTGGAGGCGGTGTAACTGTCGCTAAGGCGCAGCTCAGCCCTTGTGGTGTTGTAGTCGGGTAGCACAACGTCGATCCTCCTCAAATCGAGTTATCCCCCACTCTCATCGAAAGATCGGGAGCAAACCCCAGCGGGTTCCATCATGTGGTAATCAGAGCAAGGTTTTTTTTTCGGTGAGAGATTCTACCCATCCCTTTACCTACAGTCCAGAAAACTACACAAAAATAGGCTAGATCGGAAAATCCCAACAACAAGTTTGAGCTTTTGCTGTTCTGCTTAGTTCTTTGCTTGTTGAGTTTTCAGTTGCATTGTTTGGGCTAGTTGCTGGTTCTTAGTGGTTCAATCTTTAGAGTTTTGAGTTCTGGTCACGTTTTAGTCACCACGAAATCCACCAAATCTATTCATATTTCCGCTGTCATTTCTGCCACCACGAATCCATCTTCCCAGATCTGAGCACTAGAAGAAAACAGTCCTATATCTTGTGTTACATGTCCGATTCAAATGTTTAAATATAATCTGGAAAGCTTATCTCGTGTTCTTTCCAACAGATCAAAATTTGCCCCCTAACTCCTTCTGAGCGCGTCGCAATACCACTTGAGATTCGCGACCTGCTGTCTGAAAGTTGAGACGTTGGAACTGATTTCAAAGGAGTTGTGTGCAGCAATCCCTTTGTTTGGGTTGTTGGGATTTCAAAAGAGTTTTAGCCCCTGAAAAAGAAAGAGCAAAAAAAAGAAAGAGAAGAGAAGAGAGAAAAAAAAGTGAAGGGAATAGAGCTGTTGTTTTCTTGCATTCCTTGCTGTCTTGGTGTGTGACAACATTTGTGTTCAGGCTCACGTCTCTAGCTTGATTTGGCACTAGGACCAGCATAGGACCATCAATGAATGTCTATTCAACTTGCTTTGACTAATGTGGTTCTAGCTGTACCTTGATTTGTTTTGTTTGTAGCCACCTATAGCTCCACAAATTATCTACTACATCACGAGGTTGTGCTTGTGTAACCATTTGTGTTGTTCTTGCTGGCTGCCGACACCTCCTACCTTGCTTGGTAAGAACATGTAAGAACTTGAATGGACAAGTGTGAGTGAACATATAGTGTTCCACCACCTATTTCCTTTAGTTGGTAGGCAACTTCTTGTGACTTTGTTTGCTGCAAGCTAACCATGGCAGGTGCAGGGAGTGAGGATGAGGATGGTGGAGGCCTGCTTACACCTCGCACCAAAGGCATCGTATAGCATTTTCAAAAGCAAGTGAGGGAGTACACCTTGGGAATTGATAATGATTTGCAGGTGATAAATGAGAAGATTGGGCAAATGGAGGCCGCACAGATTACCAACAACACCAAGCTTGCAGGTTTGGAGACGACGGTTGCTCGCGTGGACAAGAGTCTCGCTGCTCTTCTAAGGCGCTTTGATGAGCTCCACGCGAATATGAATGATCAGCATAGAGGACGTGGCCAAGAGAATGATGACGGCGCAGAAAATTCAGGTGCTAATTATGCTGCTGACACCGAAGTTGAGGATCAAGCCCAGCGATGTCTACGTCGTAACAGTCGAGGTATGGGTGGACAGCGTCCACATGAGGTACATAACAATGACATTGCTTTTAGTAAGATAAAATTTAAGATACCCTCTTTTGATGGTAAATATGATCCGGATGCTTATCTTACTTGGGAGATGGCTGTTGAACAAAAGTTTACTTGTCATGATTTTCCTGAAAATGCATGTGTTAGGGCTGCAACTAGTGAATTCACTGATTTTGCTTCCGTTTGGTGGATAGAACATGGCAAGAAAAATCCTAATAACATGCCACAAACTTGGGATGCTTTGAAATGGATCATGAGGGCTAGATTTGTTCCATCTTACTATGCACGTGATCTTTTAAACCAGCTGCAGCAGTTAAAAACAAGGTACTAAAAGTGTAGAAGAATACTATCAAGAGCTGCAAATGGGCATGCTACGCTGCAATTTAGAGGAGGATGTGGAGCCTGCTATGGCTAGATTTTTGGGCGGGTTAAACCGGGAAATTCAGGACATCCTTGCTTATAAAGAGTACACTAACATAACCCGTTTGTTCCATCTTGCTTGCAAAGCTGAAAGGGAAGTGCAGGGACGACGTGCAAGTACCAGGACTAACATTTCTGCAGGGAGGAATTTTTCCACACAGCCCCGCTCAAGCATTCCATCAACTGGACGTGCTGCTGCACCTTATTCATCGTCCGCTCGAATAGCAGCCCCACCTTCTAGCGACAAGCCTCGTGACAACCCTGCAAATTCAGCAGCAAAGACAACGCAAAAACCTGCTGCAACCACTTCATCGGTGGCATCCACAGGTAGAACAAGAGATGTTCAGTGCCACCGCTGCAAGGGATTTGGACATGTCATGCGTGACTGCCCAAGCAAGCGTGTTTTGGTGGTCAAAAATGATGGTGAGTACTCATCTACTAGTGAACTTGAAGAAGATATACTTGCATTGCTTGCGGCTGACCATGCAGGAAGTGAGGGCTGCTCGGAAGAACATATTAATGCAGCTGAAGCCGACCGCTATGAGAGCCTAATTGTGCAGCGTGTGCTGAGCGCACAAATGGAAAAAGCGGAGCAAAATCAGCGGCACACATTATTCCAAACAAAGTGTGTCATCAAAGAGCGTTCGTGTCGAGTGATCATCGATGGAGGTAGCTGCAACAACTTGGCCAGCAGCGACATGGTGGAGAAGCTTGCACTTACCACCCAACCACACCCGCATCCATATTGCATTCAATGGCTGAATAACACCGGTAAGGCAAAGGTAACAAAACTTGTGCGAATTAATCTTGCCATCGGATCCTATAAAGATGTTGTTGAATGTGATGTTGTGCCAATGCAAGCATGTAGTATTCTGCTAGGAAGGCCATGGCAATTTGATAAAGATTCTATGCATCATGGTACATCAAATCAGTATTCCTTCCAATACCATGATAAAAGGATTGTGTTGCATCCAATGTCTCCTGAAGCAATTTTAAAAGATGAACTTACTAGAGCTAGTAAAATGAAGAATCAGGAACAGGTTAAAAGTGAAAATCAAATTGTGGCCAACGAACTTGAGAAGCACAAAAAGAGAAGTGCCAAATCTATTCATGATAACAGAAATGAGATCAAGCTGAAAGGGGCATGTTTCATTGCTACTAAATCTGATTTAGATGAGATTGATGCTGCCACTGCTGTTTGCTATGCCTTGATTTGCAAACAAACCTTGTTTTCACTTCAGGACATACCTCTTTCCTTGCCCCCTATTGTCACTAACCTTTTGCAGGAGTATGCGGATGTTTTTCCAAAGGAGGTGCCACCGGGGCTGCCACCAATTCGTGGGATTGAGCACCAGATTGACCTTATTCCCGGGGCCTCCTTACCCAATCGTACACCATACAGGACCAACCCTGAAGAAACTAAAGAAATTCAGCGCCAAGTGCAAGAATTGCTCGACAAAGGGTTACGTGCGTGAGTCTCTGAGCCCCTGCGCTGTTCCTGTCCTTTTGGTTCCTAAGAAAGATGGATCTTGGTGCATGTGTGTAGATTGCCGAGCGATTAATAACATAACAATCAGATATCGTCATCCTATCCCTAGGCTAGATGATATGCTTGATGAATTGAGTGGCTCAATTGTGTTCTCGAAAATTGATTTGCGTAGTGGTTACCACCAGATTCGCATGAAGTTAGGAGATGAATGGAAAACAGCATTTAAAACTAAATTCGGTCTATATGAGTGGTTAGTCATGCCTTTTGGTCTCACTAATGCACCCAGCACTTTCATGAGATTAGTGAATGAAGTTTTACGCGCTTTCATTGGCAGATTTGTTGTGGTATATTTTGATGACATTCTGATCTATAGCAAATCACTAGAAGACCATCTTGATCATTTGCGTGCTGTTTGGATGCTCTCCGTGATGCACGTTTTGTTTGGGTAACCTTGAAGAAGTGCACCTTTTGCACAATCGAGTCTCTTTTCTTGGCTATGTTGTGACACCGCAGGGAATTCAAGTCGATCAAGCCAAGGTTGAAAGCCATTCACAGCGAGCCGGTTCCCACAACGGTCACCCAAGTGCGAAGCTTTCGTGGACTTGCTGGATTTATCGTCGCTTTGTGAAGGACTTTAGCACCATTGCAGCCCCATTGCATGAACTCACTAAGAAGGGTACAACCTTCACTTGGGCTGCAGCTCAACAGGATGCTTTCAGCGTGCTCAAAGATAAGTTAACTCATGCACCCTTGCTCCAACTTCCAGATTTCAATAAAACATTTGAACTTGAATGTGATGCTAGTGGAATTGGGTTTGGGTGGCGTGCTGCTGCAAGATGGTAAGCCTGTAGCATATTTCAGTGAGAAATTGAGTGGACCTAGCTTGAACTATTCTACTTACGATAAGGAATTGCTTGCTTTAGTCGAACTTTGGGAAACTTGGCAGCACTATTTGGTGGCTCAAAGAGTTTGTTATACATTCTGATCATGAGTCCTTAAAAACACATTCGAAGTCAAGCAAAACTAAATCGTAGGCATGCTAAATGGGTTGAATTCATTGAATCTTTCCCTTATGTCATCAAACACAAGAAAGGGAAGGAGAATGTCATTGCTGATGCTTTGTCTAGGCGTTACACTATGCTGTCCAACTTGATGCAAAATTTTCGGCTTGGAAACGATTAAAGCACAATATGCTCATGATGATGATTTTAAGGATGTGTTGCTGAACTGTAAGGAGGGGAAAACTTGGAACAAATTTGTCCGAACTGATGGGTTTATTTTTAGAGCTAACAAGCTATGCATTCCAGCTAGCTCCGTGCGTTTGTTATTACTACAGGAAGCACATGAGGAGGGTTGATGGGACACGTTGGTGTGAAGAAGACAGAAAACCATCCTGCTAATCATTTCTTTTGGCCCAAGATGCGGAGGGACGTGGCGAGAGAAATTTGTTGCTCGCTGCACACATGCCAAAAAGCTAAGTCACGCCTTAAGCCTCATGGCTTGTACATTCCCTACTAACCTGTTCCTAATGCACCATGGGAGGATATTTCATGGACTTTGTTTTAGGACTGCCTAGAACAAAGAAGGGGAGGATAGTTTTTTGTGGTTGTGGATAGATTTTCTAAGATGGCACATTTCATACCATGTCATAAGACCGATGATGCTACTCATGTTTGCTGATTTGTTCTTTCGTGAAATTGTTCGTTTGCATGGTGTGCCAAACACAATTGTTTCAGATCGTGATTGCAAAATTTCTTAGTCATTTTTGGAGAACTTTGGTGGGCTAAATTAGGTACTAAGCTGCTATTTTCCACTACATGTCATCCCCAAACTGATGGACAAACTGAGGTTGTGAATAGAACTTTATCTACCATGTTAGGGCTATTTTGAAAAAGAACATAAAATGTGGGGAAGAATGTTTGCCTCATGTTGAGTTGCTTACAACCGTTCACAACATTCTACTACTAAAAAGAGCCTTTTGAGATTGTTTATGGTTTGTGCCTCGAGCCCCTATTGATTTGTCTGCCTCTACCAACTTCTGAGAGATGGAATTTGATGCTAAACAACGTGGTGAGTTGATGTTGAAAATGCATGAGACACAAAGGATGAACATAGAAACCATAAATGCTAAATATAAACTTGCTGTAGCAGAGGAAAGAAGCATTTCACTTTGAATTGACCAGGTGATTTGGTTTTGGCTGCACTTGAGAAAGGATCGGTTTCCTGATTGAGGAAGTCAAAGTTGCTTCCGAGAGCTGATGGCCCTTTTAAAGTTGTAGCTAAGATCAATGATAATGCATACAAACCTTGATTTGCCTGCAGATTTTGGGGTTAGCCCACATTTAACATTGCAGATTTGAAACCATATTTGGGTGAGGAAGATGAACTTGAGTCTGAGGACGACTCAAATGCAAGAAGGGGAGGATGATGAGTACATCCCTCCCAACGATACACCCATGCCTACTACGCAGCAAGGACCAATGACAGAGCCTCGTGCTACGAGAGCTACATTATCAGGTAAACCGATTCCGCGCTGTCATAAACCCATCATCCATGAAGGGGGGTACTACTAAATTCTGTGATGCTTTTCTTATTCTTTAGGAACTTGGGACATGAACCCAGATTGGGAGGGACCAGCAAACACGACAAGAAAGCGGAGCTGTGGATGATGTCAGATCGG
The DNA here is from genome assembly GCF_016808335.1 of Panicum virgatum. NCBI lineage: Eukaryota > Viridiplantae > Streptophyta > Magnoliopsida > Poales > Poaceae > Panicum > Panicum virgatum. Next base: position 80,438 of record NW_024376328.1, read on the forward strand.
ACCCATACCCGGTTTCGGACCTCCAGGAAGGGACAACTTCGGAAAAGGCCATAACGCTTAGCTACCGAATATTGTTTGACAGCCCATGAGTACTGTATTGGAAACGGAGACTCCTGAAGTCTACTTTCAGATGGATCCAACCTCAAGATGGAAATTCCAAAGGAGCTAAGCAGAATCGCCCAAATGACATTCAGTCTTCCAGTCTTGGGCTGAGGCCCTTGTATCTAGTTCAGCCCACTAGGGGCCCATTTTAAGTTAGGGTTTACACCCCCCCAACGCCTCTTGGCTGCTCCCCCACCTATATAAACCACCAGCAGCCACCATTTGAGACCTGGGTTTTGTTTGGTTGTAAGTTTAGCTGCTGCTACTTCCTTGTAACGCGTCTGTGTCGATTTAGACCACCCGATTTGCTTGATTCAGAACCCCCAACTTCGTTGTGTATCAGATTTATCCTTGGGCAAGGTCTGTGTGCTGTTTGCTTGTCCACTTGTTCTTGCTTGTTCTTCGAATTGCCTTGCAGGTTCCAAGGTTGTTCTGGCACCGCAAAGAACAACACAAATTGGAGGGCAGTGGGTAATGTCGCTAGAAGGCGCAGCTCAGCCCTTGTGGGTGTTGTAGTATCGGGCAGCACACTGTCGATCCTCCTCAAATCGAGTTATCCCCCACTCTCATCGAAAGATCGGGAGCAAACCCCAGCGGGTTCCATCAGGTTGCCTTACGAAATTCGGTGCAAAACGGGCCGAACTAGTGCAATACTTCATGCCACGAAGTCGCATCAAAATTTTTCGCAACGAAAGCACTCGATCCACCCCATTGGACCCTAAACTCATGTTTTGGAGAGTTTTGTACCATTTGGGTGCATTTGGGACCGTTTGGTTGCCTACGAAACTCGGTGCTAAAC
>NW_024376329.1:0-80492 GCF_016808335.1 Panicum virgatum
TAAGGCAACCAAACGGTCCCGAATGCACCCAAATAGTATGAAACGCACCAAAACGTCAGTTTAGGGTCCAAGGTGGATCGGGTGCGTTCGTTGCGAAAAATTCAGATGCGACTTCGTGGCACGAACTTTTGCATAGTTCGGCCATTTGCACCGAGTTTCGTAAGGCAACCAAACGGTCCCGAATGCACCCAAATAGTCTGAAACGCACCAAAACGTCAGTTTAGGGTCCAAGGTGGATCGGGTGCCTTCGTTGCGAAAAATTCCGATGCGACTTCGTGGCACGAACTTTGCACTAGTTCGGCCCGTTTTGCACCTAGTTTCGTAAGGCAACCAAACGGTCCCGAATGCACCCAAATAGTATGAAACGCACCAAAACGTCAGTTTAGGGTCCAATGGGTGGATCGGGTGTTCGTTGCAAAAATTCCGATGCGACTTCGTGGCACGACTTTTGCACTAGTTCGGCCCGTTTTGCACCGAGTTTCGTAAGGCAAACCAAACGTCCCGAATGCACCCAAATAGTACGAAACGCACCAAAACGTCAGTTTAGGGTCCAACGGGGTGGATAGGTGCATTCGTTGCGAAAATTCCGATGCGACTTCGTGGCACGAACTTTTGCACTAGTTCGGCCCGTTTTGGACCGAGTTTCGTAAGGCCAACCAAAAGTCCCGAATGCACCCAACAATATATGAAACGCACCAAAACGTCAGTTTAGGGTCCATGGGGTGGATCGGGTGCATTCGTTGCGAAAAATTCCGATGCGACTTCGTGGCACGAACTTTGCACTAGTTCGGCCCGTTTTGCACCGAGTTTCGTAAGGCCACAAACGGTCCCGAATGCACCCAAATATATGAAACGCACCAAAACGTCAGTTTAGGGTCAACAAGTGGATCGGGTGCGTTCGTTTGCAAAAATTCCGATGCGATTTCGTGGCACGAACTATTGCACTAGTTCGGCCCGTTTTACGAGTTTCGTAAGGCAAAACGGTCCCGAATGCACCCAAATAGTAGAAACGCACCAAAACGTCAGTTTAGGGTCCAAGGTGGATCGGGTGCATTCGTTGCGAAAAATTCCGACGACTTCGTGGCACGAACTTGCACTAGTTCGGCCCGTTTTGCACCGAGTTTCGTAAGGCAACCAAACGGTCCCGAATGCACCCAAATAGTATGAAACGCACCAAAACGTCAGTTTAGGGTCCAACGGGGTGATCGGGTGCATTCGTTGAAAAATTCTGATGCGACTTCGTGGCACGAACTTTTGCACTAGTTCGGCCCGTTTTGCACCGAGTTTCGTAAGGCAACCAAACGGTCCCGAATGCACCCAATAGTTGAAACGCACCAAAACGTCAGTTTAGGGTCCACAAGGTGGATAGGGTGCGTTCGTTGCGAAAAATTCCGATGCGACTTCGTGGCACGAACTTTGCAGTAGTTCGGCCCATTTTGCACCGAGTTTCGTAAGGCAACCAAAGGTCCCGAATGCACCCAAATAGTATGAAACGCACCAAAACGTAGTTTAGGGTCCAATGGGGTGGATGGGTGCTTCGTTGCGAAAAATTATGCGACTTCGTGGCACGAACTTTTGCACTAGTTCGGCCCATTTGCACCGAGTTTGTAAGCAACCAAACGTCCCGAATGCACCCAAATAGTATGAAACGCACCAAAACGTCAGTTTAGGTCCAACAAGGGGATCGGGTGCCTTCGTTAGGAAAAATTCCGATGCGACTTCGTGGCACGAACTGTTGCATTAGTTCGGCCCGTTTTGCACCTAGTTTCGTAAGGCAACCATACGATCCCGAATGCAGCCAAATAGTACGAAACACACCAAAATGTCAATTTAGGGTCCCAATGGGGTGCATCGGGTGCGTTCGTTGCGACAAATTCCGAAGCGACTTCGTGGCACGAACTTATGCACTAGTTCGAGTCGTTTTGCACCGAGTTTCGTAAGGCACCCAAATAGTATGACACGCACCCAAATAGTATGACACGCACCAAAACGTCATTTTAGGGTCCAAAGGGGAGGATCGGATGTGTTCATTGCGAAACAAATCCGACGCGGACTTCGTTGGCACGGACTTTTGCACTAGTTCGGCCCCGTTTTGCTCCGAGTTTCGTAAGGCAACCAAACGGTGCCGAATGCACCCAAATAGTACGAAATGCACCAAAAACGTCAGTTTAGGGTCCAACGGTGTGGATAGGGTGCATTCGTTGCGAAAAATTCCGATGCGACTTCGTGGCACAATCTTTTGACACTAGTTCGGCCCGTTTTACCCCGAGTTTCGTCAGGCAACCAAACAGTCCCGAATGCACCAAATAGTACGAAACGCACCAAAACGCCAGTTTGGGGTCCAACTTGGGGATCAGTGCGTGTTCGTTGCGAAACATTCTGATGACAACTTGTGGCACGAACTTTTGCACTAGTCAGCCCGTTTGCACCAAGTTTCGTAAGGCAACCAAACAGTCCCGAATGCACCCAAATAGAATGAAACGCACCAAAATGTCAGTTTAGGGTCCAATGGGGGGGATCGGGTGGATTCGTTGCCAAAAATTTAGATGCGACTATCGTGGCACGAACTTTTTGCCACTATTTTCGGGCCCGTTTTGCACCGAGTCGTAGGCCACTAAACAGGCTCCCGAATGCACCCAACTAATATGAAACCGCACCAAAACGTCAGTTTAGGGTCCAATGGGGGGATCGGGTGCGTTCATTGCCAAAAATTCCGATGCGATTTCGTTGGCAACATACTATTGCACAAGTTCGGCCCGGTTTTACACCGAAGTTTCGTAAGGCAACCCAAACGTTTCCGAATGCACCCAAATAGTCTGAAACACACCAAAACGTCAGTTTAGGGTCCAACAAGGTGGATCGGGTGCCTTCGTTGCGAAAATTCCGAGGGGCGACTTCGTGGCACGAACTTTTGCATTAGTTCGGCCCGTTTTGCACCTAGTTTCGTAAGGCAACCAAACGGTCCCGAATGCACCTAAATAGTAAGAAACACACCAAATGTCAATTTAGGGTCCAATGGGGTGGATCGGGTGCATTTGTTGCGACAAATTCCGATGCGACTTTGTGGCACGAACTTATGCACTAGTTCGGTCCGTTTTGCACCTAGTTTCGTAAGGCAACCAAACGGTCCCGAATGCACCCAAATAGTATGACACGCACCAAAACGTCATTTTAGGGTCCAAAGGGGAGGATCGGGTGTGTTCGTTGCGAAAAAATCCGACGCAACTTCGTGGCACGGACTTTTGCACTAGTTCGGCCCGTTTTGCTCTGAGTTTCGTAATGCAACCAAACGGTCCCGAATGCACCCAAATAGTACGAAACGCACCAAAACGTCAGTTTAGGGTCCATCGGGGTGGATAGGGTGCATTCGTTGTGAAAAATTCCGATGCGACTTTGTGGCACGATCTTTTGCACTAGGTCGGGCCCGTTTTGGACCGAGTTTCGTAAGGCCACCAAATAGTCCTGAATGGACCCAACTAATATGAAACGCACCAAAACGTCGGTTTACACTCCAATGGGGTGGATCGGGTGCGTTCGTTGCGAAAAATTCCGACGCTACTTCATGGCACGAACTTTTGCACTAGTTCGGCCCGTTTTGCTCCGAGTTTCGTAAGGCAACCAAACGGTCCCGAATGCTCCCAAATAGTAAGAAACGCACCAAAACGTCAGTTTAGGGTCCAACAAGTTGGATCGGGTGCATTCGTTGTGAAAAATTCCGATGCGACTTCGTGGCACGATCTATTGCAGTTGTTCGGCCCGTTTTGCAACGAGTTTCGTAAGGCAACCAAACAATCCCGAATGCACCCAAATAGTACGAAACGCACCAAAACGTAAGTTTAGGGTCCAACAAGGTGGATCAGGTGCGTTTGTTGCGAAAATTCTGATGCAACTTTGTGGCTCGAACTTTTGCACTAGTTCGGCCCATTTTGCACCGAGTTTCGTAAGGCAACCAAAGAGTCCCGAATGCACCCAAATAGTATGAAATGAACCAAAACGTCAGTTGAGGGTCCAATGAGGTGGATCGGGTGCATTCGTTGCGAAAAAATCCAATGCGACTTCGTTGCACGAACTTTTGCACTAGTTCGGCCCATTTTGCACCGAGTTTCGTAAGACAAACAAATAGTACCGAATGCACCCAAATAGTATGAAACGCACCAAAATGTCAGTTTAGGGTCCAACGGGGTGGATCGGGTGCGTTCGTTGCTAAAAATTCAGATGCGACTTCGTGGCACGAACTTTTGCAGTAGTTCGGCCCGTTTTGCACCGAGTTTCGTAAGGCAACCAAACGGTCCCGAATGCACCCAAATAGTCTGAAACGCACCAAAACGTCAGTTTAGGGTCCAACAAGGTGGATCGGGTGCCTTCGTTGTGAAAAATTCCGATGCGACTTCGTGGCACGAACTGTTGCATTAGTTCGGCCCGTTTTGCACCTAGTTTCGTAAGGCAACCAAACGGTCCCGAATGCAGCCAAATAGTACGAAACACACCAAAATGTCAATTTAGGGTCCAATGGGGTGCATCGGGTGCGTTCGTTGCGACAAATTCCGAAGGGACTTCATGGCACGGACTTTTGCACTAGTTCGGCCCGTTTTGCTCCGAGTTTCGTAAGGCAACCAAACGGTCCCGAATGCACCCAAATAGTACGAAATGCACCAAAACGTCAGTTTAGGGTCCAACGGGGTGGATAGGTTGCATTCGTTGCGAAAAATTCCGATGCGACTTCGTGGCACGATATTTTGCACTAGTTCGGCCCGTTTTGGACCGAGTTTCGTAAGGCCACCAAACAGTCCCAAATGCACCCAACTAATATGAAACGCACCTAAACATCAATTTAGGGTCCAATGGGGTGGATCGGGTGCATTCGTTGCGAAAAATTCCGATGCGACTTCGTGGCACGAACTTTTGCACTATTTCGGCCCGTTTTGCACCGAGTTTCGAAAGGCCACTAAACAGGCCCTAATGCACCCAACTAATATGAAACGCACCAAAACGTCAGTTTAGGGTCCAATGGGGTGGATCGGGTGCGTTCGTTTCCAAAAATTCCGATGCGATTTCGTGGCACGTACTATTGCACTAGTTCGGCCCGTTTTACACTGAGTTTCGTAAGGCAACCAAACGTTGCCGAATGCACCCAAATAGTACGAAACACACCAAAACGTCAGTTTAGGGTCCAATGGGGTGGATCGGGTGCCTTCGTTGCGAAAAATTCCGACGCGACTTCGTGGCACGAACTATTGCACTAGTTCGGCCTGTTTTGCCCCGAGTTTCGTAAGGCAACCAAACGGTCCCGAATGCACCCAAATAGTATGACACGCACCAAAATGTCAGTTTAGGGTCCAACAAGGTACATTAGGTGCGTTCGTTGCGAAAAATTCTGATGCAACTTTGTGGCACGAACTTTTGCACTAGTTCGGCCCATTTTGCACCGAGTTTCGTAAGGCAAGCAAAGAGTCCCGAATGCACCCAAATAGTATGAAACGCACCAAAACGTTAGTTTAGGGTCCAATGGGGTGGATAGGGTGCATTCGTTGCGAAAAATTCCTATGCGACTTCGTGGCACGAACTTTTGCACTAGTTCGGCCCATTTTGCACCGAGTTTCGTAAGGCAACCAAAGAGTCCCGAATGCACCCAAATAGTATGAAACGCACCAAAACGTTAGTTGAGGGTCCAATGGGGTGGATCGGGTGCATTCGTTGCGAAAAATTCCTATGCGACTTCGTGGCACGAACTATTGCACTAGTTCGGCCCATTTTGCACCGAGTTTTGTAAGACAAACAAACAGTCCCGAATGCACCCAAATAGTATGAAACGCACCAAAACGTCAGTTTTGGGTCCAACGGGGTGGATCGGGTGTGTTCGTTGCTAAAAATTCAGATGCGACTTCGTGGCACGAACTTTTGCAGTAGTTCGGCCCGTTTTGCACCGAGTTTCGTAAGGCAACCAAACGGTCCCGAATGCACCCAAATAGTCTGAAACGCACCAAAACGTCAGTTTAGGGTCCAACAAGGTGGATCAGGTGCCTTCGTTGCGAAAAATTCCGATGCGATTTTGTGGCATGAACTATTGCACTAGTTCGGCCCGTTTTACACCGGGTTTCGTAAGGCAACGAAACGGTCCCGAATGCACCCAAATAGTATGACATGCACCAAAATGTCATTTCAGGGTCCAAAGGGGAGGATCGGGTGTGTTCGTTGCGAAAAAATCCGACGTGACTTCGTGGCACGGACTTTTGCAATAGTTCGGCCCGTTTTGCTCTGAGTTTCGTAAGGCAACCAAACGATCCCGAATGCACCCAAATAGTATGAAACGCACCAAAACGTCAGTTTGGGGTCCAACATGGTGGATCAGGTGCGTTCGTTGCGAAACATTCTGATGCAACTTTGTGGCACGAACTTTTGCACTAGTTCGGCCCGTTTTGCACCGAGTTTCGTAAGGCAACCAAACAGTCCCGAATGCACCCAAATAGAATGAAACGCACCAAAACGTCAGTTTAGGGTCCAATGGGGTGGATCGGGTGCATTCGTTGCGAAAAAATCCGTTGCGACTTCGTGGCACGAACTTTTGCACTAGTTCGGTCCATTTTGCACCGAGTTTCGTAAGGCAACCAAACGGTCCCGAATGCACCCAAATACTATGACACGCACCAAAAAGTCATTTTAGGGTCCAAAGGGGAGGATCGGGTGTGTTCGTTGCGAAAAAATCCGACACGACTTCGTGGCACGGACTTTTGCACTAGTTCGGCCCGTTTTGCTCTGAGTTTCGTAATGCAACCAAACGGTCCCGAATGCACCCAAATAGTACGAAACGCACCAAAACGTCAGTTTAGGGTCCATCGGGGTGGATAGGGTGCATTCGTTGTGAAAAATTCCGATGCGACTTCGTGGCACGATCTTTTGCACTAGGTCGGCCCGTTTTGGACCGAGTTTCGTAAGGCCACCAAATAGTCCTGAATGGACCCAACTAATATGAAACGCACCAAAACGTCGGTTTACACTCCAATGGGGTGGATCGGGTGCGTTCGTTGCGAAAAATTCCGACGCTACTTCATGGCACGAACTTTTGCACTAGTTCGGCCCGTTTTGCTCCGAGTTTCGTAAGGCAACCAAACGGTCCCGAATGCTCCCAAATAGTAAGAAACGCACCAAAACGTCAGTTTAGGGTCCAACAAGTTGGATCGGGTGCATTCGTTGTGAAAAATTCCGATGCGACTTCGTGGCACGATCTATTGCAGTTGTTCGGCCCGTTTTGCAACGAGTTTCGTAAGGCAACCAAACAATCCCGAATGCACCCAAATAGTACGAAACGCACCAAAACGTAAGTTTAGGGTCCAACAAGGTGGATCAGGTGCGTTTGTTGCGAAAAATTCTGATGCAACTTTGTGGCTCGAACTTTTGCACTAGTTCGGCCCATTTTGCACCGAGTTTCGTAAGGCAACCAAAGAGTCCCGAATGCACCCAAATAGTATGAAATGAACCAAAACGTCAGTTGAGGGTCCAATGAGGTGGATCGGGTGCATTCGTTGCGAAAAAATCCAATGCGACTTCGTTGCACGAACTTTTGCACTAGTTCGGCCCATTTTGCACCGAGTTTCGTAAGACAAACAAATAGTACCGAATGCACCCAAATAGTATGAAACGCACCAAAATGTCAGTTTAGGGTCCAACGGGGTGGATCGGGTGCGTTCGTTGCTAAAAATTCAGATGCGACTTCGTGGCACGAACTTTTGCAGTAGTTCGGCCCGTTTTGCACCGAGTTTCGTAAGGCAACCAAACGGTCCCGAATGCACCCAAATAGTCTGAAACGCACCAAAACGTCAGTTTAGGGTCCAACAAGGTGGATCGGGTGCCTTCGTTGTGAAAAATTCCGATGCGACTTCGTGGCACGAACTGTTGCATTAGTTCGGCCCGTTTTGCACCTAGTTTCGTAAGGCAACCAAACGGTCCCGAATGCAGCCAAATAGTACGAAACACACCAAAATGTCAATTTAGGGTCCAATGGGGTGCATCGGGTGCGTTCGTTGCGACAAATTCCGAAGGGACTTCATGGCACGGACTTTTGCACTAGTTCGGCCCGTTTTGCTCCGAGTTTCGTAAGGCAACCAAACGGTCCCGAATGCACCCAAATAGTACGAAATGCACCAAAACGTCAGTTTAGGGTCCAACGGGGTGGATAGGTTGCATTCGTTGCGAAAAATTCCGATGCGACTTCGTGGCACGATATTTTGCACTAGTTCGGCCCGTTTTGGACCGAGTTTCGTAAGGCCACCAAACAGTCCCAAATGCACCCAACTAATATGAAACGCACCTAAACATCAATTTAGGGTCCAATGGGGTGGATCGGGTGCATTCGTTGCGAAAAATTCCGATGCGACTTCGTGGCACGAACTTTTGCACTATTTCGGCCCGTTTTGCACCGAGTTTCGAAAGGCCACTAAACAGGCCCTAATGCACCCAACTAATATGAAACGCACCAAAACGTCAGTTTAGGGTCCAATGGGGTGGATCGGGTGCGTTCGTTTCCAAAAATTCCGATGCGATTTCGTGGCACGTACTATTGCACTAGTTCGGCCCGTTTTACACTGAGTTTCGTAAGGCAACCAAACGTTGCCGAATGCACCCAAATAGTACGAAACACACCAAAACGTCAGTTTAGGGTCCAACGGGGTGGATCGGGTGCCTTCGTTGCGAAAAATTCCGACGCGACTTCGTGGCACGAACTATTGCACTAGTTCGGCCCGTTTTGCCCCGAGTTTCGTAAGGCAACCAAACGGTCCCGAATGCACCCAAATAGTATGACACGCACCAAAACGTCAGTTTAGGGTCCAACAAGGTACATTAGGTGCGTTCGTTGCGAAAAATTCTGATGCAACTTTGTGGCACGAACTTTTGCACTAGTTCGGCCCATTTTGCACCGAGTTTCGTAAGGCAAGCAAAGAGTCCCGAATGCACCCAAATAGTATGAAACGCACCAAAACGTTAGTTTAGGGTCCAATGGGGTGGATAGGGTGCATTCGTTGCGAAAAATTCCTATGCGACTTCGTGGCACGAACTTTTGCACTAGTTCGGCCCATTTTGCACCGAGTTTCGTAAGGCAACCAAAGAGTCCCGAATGCACCCAAATAGTATGAAACGCACCAAAACGTTAGTTGAGGGTCCAATGGGGTGGATCGGGTGCATTCGTTGCGAAAAATTCCTATGCGACTTCGTGGCACGAACTATTGCACTAGTTCGGCCCATTTTGCACCGAGTTTTGTAAGACAAACAAACAGTCCCGAATGCACCCAAATAGTATGAAACGCACCAAAACGTCAGTTTTGGGTCCAACGGGGTGGATCGGGTGTGTTCGTTGCTAAAAATTCAGATGCGACTTCGTGGCACGAACTTTTGCAGTAGTTCGGCCCGTTTTGCACCGAGTTTCGTAAGGCAACCAAACGGTCCCGAATGCACCCAAATAGTCTGAAACGCACCAAAACGTCAGTTTAGGGTCCAACAAGGTGGATCAGGTGCCTTCGTTGCGAAAAATTCCGATGCGATTTTGTGGCATGAACTATTGCACTAGTTCGGCCCGTTTTACACCGGGTTTCGTAAGGCAACGAAACGGTCCCGAATGCACCCAAATAGTATGACATGCACCAAAATGTCATTTCAGGGTCCAAAGGGGAGGATCGGGTGTGTTCGTTGCGAAAAAATCCGACGTGACTTCGTGGCACGGACTTTTGCAATAGTTCGGCCCGTTTTGCTCTGAGTTTCGTAAGGCAACCAAACGATCCCGAATGCACCCAAATAGTATGAAACGCACCAAAACGTCAGTTTGGGGTCCAACATGGTGGATCAGGTGCGTTCGTTGCGAAACATTCTGATGCAACTTTGTGGCACGAACTTTTGCACTAGTTCGGCCCGTTTTGCACCGAGTTTCGTAAGGCAACCAAACAGTCCCGAATGCACCCAAATAGAATGAAACGCACCAAAACGTCAGTTTAGGGTCCAATGGGGTGGATCGGGTGCATTCGTTGCGAAAAAATCCGTTGCGACTTCGTGGCACGAACTTTTGCACTAGTTCGGTCCATTTTGCACCGAGTTTCGTAAGGCAACCAAACGGTCCCGAATGCACCCAAATACTATGACACGCACCAAAAAGTCATTTTAGGGTCCAAAGGGGAGGATCGGGTGTGTTCGTTGCGAAAAAATCCGACACGACTTCGTGGCACGGACTTTTGCACTAGTTCGGCCCGTTTTGCTCTGAGTTTCGTAATGCAACCAAACGGTCCCGAATGCACCCAAATAGTATGAAACGCACCAAAACGTCAGTTTAGGGTCCAATAAGTTGGATCGGGTGCATTCGTTGCGAAAAATTCCGATGCGACTTCGTGGCACGATCTATTGCACTAGTTCGGCCCGTTTTGCACCGAGTTTCGTAAGGCAACCAAACAATCCCGAATGCATCCAAATAGTACGAAACACACCAAAACGTCAGTTTAGGGTCCAACAAGGTGGATCAGGTGCGTTCGTTGCGAAAAATTCCGAAGCGACTTCGTGGCACGAACTTATGCACTAGTTCGGTCCGTTTTTGCACCGAGTTTCGTAAGGCAACCAAATGGTCCCGAATGCACCCAAATAGTATGACACGCACCAAAACGTCATTTTAGGGTCCAAAGGGGAGGATCGGATGTGTTCATTGCGAAAAAATCCGACGCGACTTCGTGGCACGGACTTTTGCACTAGTTCGGCCCGTTTTTCTCCGAGTTTCGTAAGGCAACCAAACGGTGCCGAATGCACCCAAATAGTACGAAATGCACCAAAACGTCAGTTTAGGGTCCAACGGGGTGGATAGGGTGCATTCGTTGCGAAAAATTCCGATGCGACTTCGTGGCACAATCTTTTGCACTAGTTCGGCCCGTTTTACCCCGAGTTTCGTCAGGCAACCAAACAGTCCCGAATGCACCCAAATAGTATGAAACGCACCAAAACGCCAGTTTGCGGTCCAACATGGTGGATCAGGTGCGTTCGTTGCGAAACATTCTGATGCAACTTTGTGGCACGAACTTTTGCACTAGTTCGGCCCGTTTTGCACCAAGTTTCGTAAGGCAACCAAACAGTCCCGAATGCACCCAAATAGAATGAAACGCACCAAAACGTCAGTTTAGGGTCCAATGGGGTGGATCGGGTGCATTCGTTGCCAAAAATTTAGATGCGACTTCGTGGCACGAACTTTTGCACTATTTCGGCCCATTTTGCACCGAGTTTTGTAAGGCCACTAAACAGGCCCGAATGCACCCAACTAATATGAAACGCACCAAAACGTCAGTTTAGGGTCCAATGGGGTGGATCGGGTGCGTTCATTGCCAAAAATTCCGATGCGATTTCGTGGCACATACTATTGCACAAGTTCGGCCCGTTTTACACCGAGTTTCGTAAGGCAACCAAACGTTTCCGAATGCACCCAAATAGTCTGAAACACACCAAAACGTCAGTTTAGGGTCCAACAAGGTGGATCGGGTGCCTTCGTTGCGAAAAATTCCGAGGCGACTTCGTGGCACGAACTTTTGCATTAGTTCGGCCCGTTTTGCACCTAGTTTCGTAAGGCAACCAAACGGTCCCGAATGCACCCAAATAGTAAGAAACACACCAAAATGTCAATTTAGGGTCCAATGGGGTGGATCGGGTGCATTTGTTGCGACAAATTCCGATGCGACTTTGTGGCACGAACTTATGCACTAGTTCGGTCCGTTTTGCACCTAGTTTCGTAAGGCAACCAAACGGTCCCGAATGCACCCAAATAGTATGACACGCACCAAAACGTCATTTTAGGGTCCAAAGGGGAGGATCGGGTGTGTTCGTTGCGAAAAAATCCGACGCGACTTCGTGGCACGGACTTTTGCACTAGTTCGGCCCGTTTCGCTCTGAGTTTCGTAATGCAACCAAACGGTCCCGAATGCACCCAAATAGTACGAAACGCACCAAAACGTCAGTTTAGGGTCCATCGGGGTGGATAGGGTGCATTCGTTGTGAAAAATTCCGATGCGACTTCGTGGCACGATCTTTTGCACTAGGTCGGCCCGTTTTGGACCGAGTTTCGTAAGGCCACCAAATAGTCCTGAATGGACCCAACTAATATGAAACGCACCAAAACGTCGGTTTAGACTCCAATGGGGTGGATCGGGTGCGTTCGTTGCGAAAAATTCCGACGCTACTTCATGGCACGAACTTTTGCACTAGTTCGGCCCGTTTTGCTCCGAGTTTCGTAAGGCAACCAAACGGTCCCGAATGCTCCCAAATAGTAAGAAACGCACCAAAACGTCAGTTTAGGGTCCAACAAGTTGGATCGGGTGCATTCGTTGTGAAAAATTCCGATGCGACTTCGTGGCACGATCTATTGCAGTTGTTCGGCCCGTTTTGCAACGAGTTTCGTAAGGCAACCAAACAATCCCGAATGCACCCAAATAGTACGAAACGCACCAAAACGTAAGTTTAGGGTCCAACAAGGTGGATCAGGTGCGTTTGTTGCGAAAAATTCTGATGCAACTTTGTGGCTCGAACTTTTGCACTAGTTCGGCCCATTTTGCACCGAGTTTCGTAAGGCAACCAAAGAGTCCCGAATGCACCCAAATAGTATGAAATGAACCAAAACGTCAGTTGAGGGTCCAATGAGGTGGATCGGGTGCATTCGTTGCGAAAAATTCCAATGCGACTTCGTGGCACGAACTTTTGCACTAGTTCGGCCCATTTTGCACCGAGTTTCGTAAGACAAACAAATAGTACCGAATGCACCCAAATAGTATGAAACGCACCAAAATGTCAGTTTAGGGTCCAACGGGGTGGATAGGTTGCATTCGTTGCGAAAAATTCCGATGCGACTTCGTGGCACGATATTTTGCACTAGTTCGGCCCGTTTTGGACCGAGTTTCGTAAGGCCACCAAACAGTCCCGAATGCCCCCAACTAATATGAAACGCACCTAAACATCAATTTAGGGTCCAATGGGGTGGATCGGGTGCATTCGTTGCGAAAAATTTCGATGCGACTTCGTGGCACGAACTTTTGCACTATTTCGGCCCGTTTTGCACCGAGTTTCGTAAGGCCACTAAACAGGCCCTAATGCACCCAACTAATATGAAACGCACCAAAACGTCAGTTTAGGGTCCAATGGGGTGGATCGGGTGCGTTCGTTTCCAAAAATTCCGATGCGATTTCGTGGCACGTACTATTGCACTAGTTCGGCCCGTTTTACACTGAGTTTCGTAAGGCAACCAAACGTTGCCGAATGCACCCAAATAGTACGAAACACACCAAAACGTCAGTTTAGGGTCCAACGGGGTGGATCGGGTGCCTTCGTTGCGAAAAATTCCGACGCGACTTCGTGGCACGAACTATTGCACTAGTTCGGCCCGTTTTGCCCCGAGTTTCGTAAGGCAACCAAACGGTCCCGAATGCACCCAAATAGTATGACACGCACCAAAACGTCAGTTTAGGGTCCAACAAGGTACATTAGGTGCGTTCGTTGCGAAAAATTCTGATGCAACTTTGTGGCACGAACTTTTGCACTAGTTCGGCCCATTTTGCACCGAGTTTCGTAAGGCAACCAAAGAGTCCCGAATGCACCCAAATAGTATGAAACGCACCAAAACGTTAGTTTAGGGTCGAATGGGGTGGATAGGGTGCATTCGTTGCGAAAAATTCCTATGCGACTTCGTGGCACGAACTTTTGCACTAGTTCGGCCCATTTTGCACCGAGTTTCGTAAGACGAACAAACGGTCCCGAATGCACCCAAATAGTATGAAACGCACCAAAACGTCAGTTTAGGGTCCAACGGAGTCGATCGGGTGCGTTCGTTGCTAAAAATTCAGATGCGACTTCGTGGCACGAACTTTTGCAGTAGTTCGCCCCGTTTTGCACCGAGTTTCGTAAGGCAACCAAACGGTCCCGAATGCACCAAATAGTCTGAAACGCACCAAAACGTCAGTTTAGGGTCCAACAAGGTCGATTGGGTGCCTTCGTTGCGAAAAATTTCGATGCGACTTCGTGGCACGAACTTTTGCATTAGTTCGGCCCGTTTTGCACCTAGTTTCGTAAGGCAACCAAACGGTCCCGAATGCAGCCAAATAGTACGAAACACACCAAAATGACAATTTAGGGTCCAATGGGGTGCATCGGGTGCATTCGTTGCGACAAATTCTGAAGCGACATCGTGGCACGAACTTATGGACTAGTTCGGTCCGTTTTGCACCGAGTTTCGTAAGGCAACCAAACGGTCCCGAATGCACCCAAATAGTATGACACGCACCAAAACGTCATTTTAGGGTCCAAAGGGGAGGATCGGGTGTGTTCGTTGCGAAAAGATCGGACGCGACTTCGTGGCACGGACTTTTGCACTAGTTCGGCCTGTTTTGCTCTGAGTTTCGTAAGGCAACCAAACGGTCCCGAATGCACCCAAATAGTACGAAACGCACCAAAACGTCAATTTAGGGTCCAACGGGGTGGATAAGGGTGCATTCGTTGCGAAAAATTCCGATGCGACTTCGTGGCACGATCTTTTGCCCTTGTTTGGCCCGTTTTGGACCGAGTTTCGTAAGGCCACCAAACAGTCCCGAATGCACCCAACTAATATGAAACGCACCAAAACATCAGTTTAGGGTCCAATTGGGTGGATCGGGTGCGTTCGTTGCGAAAAATTCCGATGCGATTTCGTGGCATGAAATATTGCACTAGTTCGGCCCATTTTACACCGAGTTTCGTAAGGCAACCAAACGGTCCCGAATGCAGCCATATAGTATAAAACGCACCAAAACATCGGTTTAGGGTCCAACGGGGTGGATCGGGTGCGTTCGTTGCTAAAAATTCAGAAGCGACTTCGTGGCACGAACTTTTGCAGTAGTTCGGCCCGTTTTGCACCGAGTTTCGTAAGGCAACCAAACGGTCCCGAATGCACCCAAATAGTCTGAAACGCACCAAAACGTCAGTTTAGGGTCCAACAAGGTGGATCGGGTGCCTTCGTTGTGAAAAATTCCGATGCGACTTCGTGGCACGAACTGTTGCATTAGTTCGGCCCGTTTTGCACCTAGTTTCGTAAGGCAACCAAACGGTCCCGAATGCAGCCAAATAGTACAAAACACACCAAAATGTCAATTTAGGGTCCAATGGGGTGCATCGGGTGCGTTCGTTGCGACAAATTCCGAAGCGACTTCATGGCACGGACTTTTGCACTAGTTCGGCCCGTTTTGCTCCGAGTTTCGTAAGGCAACCAAACGGTCCCGAATGCACCCAAATAGTACGAAATGCACCAAAACGTCAGTTTAGGGTCCAACGGGGTGGATAGGTTGCATTCGTTGCGAAAAATTCCGATGCGACTTCGTGGCACGATATTTTGCACTAGTTCGGCCCGTTTTGGACCGAGTTTCGTAAGGCCACCAAACAGTCCCGAATGCACCCAACTAATATGAAACGCACCTAAACATCAATTTAGGGTCCAATGGGGTGGATCGGGTGCATTCGTTGCGAAAAATTCCGTTGCGACTTCGTGGCACGAACTTTTGCACTATTTCGGCCCGTTTTGCACCGAGTTTCATAAGGCCACTAAACAGGCCCGAATGCACCCAACTAATATGAAACGCACCAAAACGTCAGTTTAGGGTCCAATGGGGTGGATCGGGTGAGTTCGTTTCCAAAAATTCCGATGCGATTTCGTGGCACGTACTATTGCACTAGTTCGGCCCGTTTTACACTGAGTTTCATAAGGCAACCAAACGTTGCCGAATGCACCCAAATTGTACGAAACACACCAAAACGTCAGTTTAGGGTCCAACGGGGTGGATCGGGTGCCTTCGTTGCGAAAAATTCCGACGCGACTTCGTGGCACGAACTATTGCACTAGTTCGGCCCGTTTTGCACCGAGTTTCGTATGGCAACCAAACGGTCCCGAATGCACCCAAATAGTATGACATGCACCAAAACGTCAGTTTAGGGTCCAACAAGGTACATTAGGTGCGTTCGTTGCGAAAAATTCTGATGCAACTTTGTGGCACGAACTTTTGCACTAGTTCGGCCCATTTTGCACCGAGTTTCGTAAGGCAACCAAAGAGTCCCGAATGCACCCAAATAGTATGAAACGCACCAAAACGTTAGTTTAGGGTCCAACGGAGTCGATCGGGTGCGTTCGTTGCTAAAAATTCAGATGCGACTTCGTGGCACGAACTTTTGCAGTAGTTCGGCCCGTTTTGCACCGAGTTTCGTAAGGCAACCAAACGGTCCCGAATGCACCCAAATAGTATGAAACACACCAAAATGTCAATTTAGGGTCCAATGGGGTGCATCGGGTGCGTTCGTTGCGACAAATTCCGAAGCGACTTCATGGCACAGACTTTTGCACTAGTTCGGCCCGTTTTGCTCCGAGTTTCGTAAGGCAACCAAATGGTCCCGAATGCACCCAAATAGTACGAAATGCACCAAAACGTCAGTTTTGGGTCCAACGGGGTGAATAGGGTGCATTCGTTGCGAAAAATTCCGATGCGACTTCGTGGCACGATATTTTGCACTAGTTCGGCCCGTTTTGGACCGAGTTTCGTAAGGCCACCAAACAGTCCCGAATGCACCCAACTAATATGAAACGCACCTAAACATCAATTTAGGGTCCAATGGGGTGGATCGGGTGCGTTCGTTGCGAAAAATTCCGATGCGATTTTGTGGCATGAACTATTGCACTAGTTCGGCCCGTTTTACACCGAGTTTCGTAAGGCAACGAAACGGTCCCGAATGCACCCAAATAGTACGAAACGCACCAAAACGTCAGTTTAGGGTCCAATTGGGTGGATCGGGTGCGTTCGTTGCGAAAAATTCCGATGCGACTTCGTGGCACGAACTATTGCACTAGTTCGGCCCGTTTTGCACCGAGTTTCGTAAGGCAACCAAACAGTCCCGAATGCACCCAATTAGTACGAAACGCAGCAAAGCGTCAGTTTGGGGTCCAACATGGTGGATCAGGTGCGTTCGTTGTGAAACATTCTGATGCAACTTTGTGGCACGAACTTTTGCACTAGTTCGGCCCGTTTTGCATCGAGTTTCGTAAGGCAACCAAATAGTCCCGAATGCACCCAAATAGAATGAAACGCACCAAAACGTCAGTTTAGGGTCCAATGGGGTGGATCGGGTGTATTCGTTGCGAAAAATTCCGATGCGACTTCGTGGCACGAAGTTTTGCACTATTTCGGCCCGTTTTGCACCGAGTTTCGTAAGGCCACTAACCAGGCCCGAATGCACCCAACTAATATGAAACGCACCAAAACGTCAGTTTAGGGTCCAATGGGGTGGATCGGGTGCGTTCGTTGCCAAAAATTCCGATGCGATTTCGTGGCACGTACTATTGCACTAGTTCGGCCCGTTTTGCACTGAGTTTCGTAAGGCAATCAAACGTTGCTGAATGCACCCAAATAGTACGAAACACACCAAAACGTCAGTTTAGGGTCCAACGGGGTGGATCCGGTGCGTTCGTTGCCAAAAATTCCGACGCGACTTCGTGGCACGAACTGTTGCACTAGTTCGGCACGTTTTGCACCGAGTTTCGTAAGGCAACCAAACGGTCCCGAATGCACCCAAATAGTATGACACGCACCAAAACGTCAGTTTAGGGTCCAACAAGGTACATTAGGTGCGTTCGTTGCGAAAAATTCTGATGCAACTTTGTGGCACGAACTTTTGCACTAGGTCGGCCCATTTTGCACCGAGTTTCATAAGGCAACCAAAGAGTCCCGAATGCACCCAAATAGTATGAAACGCACCAAAACGTCAGTTTAGGGTTCAATGGGGTGGATAGGGTGCATTCGTTGCGAAAAAATCCTATGCGACTTCGTTGCACGAACTTTTGCACTACTCCGGCCCATTTTGCACCGAGTTTCGTAAGACAAACAAACGGTCCCGAATGCACCCAAATATTATGAAACGGACCAAAACGTCAGTTTAGGGTCCAACGGAGTCGATCGGGTGCGTTCGTTGCTAAAAATTTAGATGCGACTTCGTGGCACGAACTGTTGCATTAGTTCGGCCCGTTTTGCACCGAGTTTCGTAAGGCAACCAAACGGTCCCGAATGCACCCAAATAGTACGAAACACACCAAAATGTCAATTTAGGGTCCAATGGGGTGCATCGCGTGCGTTCGTTGCGACAAATTCCGAAGCGACTTCATGGCACGGACTTTTGCACTAGTTCGGCAAGTTTTGCTCCGAGTTTCGTAAGGCAACCAAACGGTCCCGAATGCCCCCAACTAATATGAAACGCACCTAAACATCAATTTAGGGTCCAATGGGGTGGATCGGGTGCATTCGTTGCGAAAAATTTCGATGCGACTTCGTGGCACGAACTTTTGCACTATTTCGGCCCGTTTTGCACCGAGTTTCGTAAGGCCACTAAACAGGCCCTAATGCACCCAACTAATATGAAACGCACCAAAACGTCAGTTTAGGGTCCAATGGGGTGGATCGGGTGCGTTCGTTTCCAAAAATTCCGATGCGATTTCGTGGCACGTACTATTGCACTAGTTCGGCCCGTTTTACACTGAGTTTCGTAAGGCAACCAAACGTTGCCGAATGCACCCAAATAGTACGAAACACACCAAAACGTCAGTTTAGGGTCCAACGGGGTGGATCGGGTGCCTTCGTTGCGAAAAATTCCGACGCGACTTCGTGGCACGAACTATTGCACTAGTTCGGCCCGTTTTGCCCCGAGTTTCGTAAGGCAACCAAACGGTCCCGAATGCACCCAAATAGTATGACACGCACCAAAACGTCAGTTTAGGGTCGAATGGGGTGGATAGGGTGCATTCGTTGCGAAAAATTCCTATGCGACTTCGTGGCACGAACTATTGCACTAGTTCGGCCCGTTTTACACCGAGTTTCGTATGGCAACCAAACGGTCCCGAATGCACCCAAATAGTATGACATGCACCAAAACGTCAGTTTAGGGTCCAACAAGGTACATTAGGTGCGTTCGTTGCGAAAAATTCTGATGCAACTTTGTGGCACGAACTTTTGCACTAGTTCGGCCCATTTTGCACCGAGTTTCGTAAGGCAACCAAAGAGTCCCGAATGCACCCAAATAGTATGAAACGCACCAAAACGTTAGTTTAGGGTCCAACGGAGTCGATCGGGTGCGTTCGTTGCTAAAAATTCAGATGCGACTTCGTGGCACGAACTTTTGCAGTAGTTCGGCCCGTTTTGCACCGAGTTTCGTAAGGCGACCAAACGGTCCCGAATGCACCCAAATAGTATGAAACGCACCAAAACGTCAGTTTAGGGTCCAACAAGGTGGATCGGGTGCCTTCGTTGCGAAAAATTTCGATGCGACTTCGTGGCACGTACTTTTGCAGTAGTTCGGCCCGTTTTGCACCGAGTTTCGTAAGGCAACCAAACGGTCCCGAATGCACCCAAATAGTCTGAAACGCACCAAAACGTCAGTTTAGGGTCCAACAAGGTGGATCGGGTGCCTTCGTTGTGAAAAATTCCGATGCGACTTCGTGGCACGAACTGTTGCATTAGTTCGGCCCGTTTTGCACCTAGTTTCGTAAGGCAACCAAACGGTCCCGAATGCAGCCAAATAGTACAAAACACACCAAAATGTCAATTTAGGGTCCAATGGGGTGCATCGGGTGCGTTCGTTGCGACAAATTCCGAAGCGACTTCATGGCACGGACTTTTGCACTAGTTCGGCCCGTTTTGCTCCGAGTTTCGTAAGGCAACCAAACGGTCCCGAATGCACCCAAATAGTACGAAATGCACCAAAACGTCAGTTTAGGGTCCAACGGGGTGGATAGGTTGCATTCGTTGCGAAAAATTCCGATGCGACTTCGTGGCACGATATTTTGCACTAGTTCGGCCCGTTTTGGACCGAGTTTCGTAAGGCCACCAAACAGTCCCGAATGCACCCAACTAATATGAAACGCACCTAAACATCAATTTAGGGTCCAATGGGGTGGATCGGGTGCATTCGTTGCGAAAAATTCCGTTGCGACTTCGTGGCACGAACTTTTGCACTATTTCGGCCCGTTTTGCACCGAGTTTCATAAGGCCACTAAACAGGCCCGAATGCACCCAACTAATATGAAACGCACCAAAACGTCAGTTTAGGGTCCAATGGGGTGGATCGGGTGAGTTCGTTTCCAAAAATTCCGATGCGATTTCGTGGCACGTACTATTGCACTAGTTCGGCCCGTTTTACACTGAGTTTCATAAGGCAACCAAACGTTGCCGAATGCACCCAAATTGTACGAAACACACCAAAACGTCAGTTTAGGGTCCAACGGGGTGGATCGGGTGCCTTCGTTGCGAAAAATTCCGACGCGACTTCGTGGCACGAACTATTGCACTAGTTCGGCCCGTTTTGCACCGAGTTTCGTATGGCAACCAAACGGTCCCGAATGCACCCAAATAGTATGACATGCACCAAAACGTCAGTTTAGGGTCCAACAAGGTACATTAGGTGCGTTCGTTGCGAAAAATTCTGATGCAACTTTGTGGCACGAACTTTTGCACTAGTTCGGCCCATTTTGCACCGAGTTTCGTAAGGCAACCAAAGAGTCCCGAATGCACCCAAATAGTATGAAACGCACCAAAACGTTAGTTTAGGGTCCAACGGAGTCGATCGGGTGCGTTCGTTGCTAAAAATTCAGATGCGACTTCGTGGCACGAACTTTTGCAGTAGTTCGGCCCGTTTTGCACCGAGTTTCGTAAGGCAACCAAACGGTCCCGAATGCACCCAAATAGTATGAAACACACCAAAATGTCAATTTAGGGTCCAATGGGGTGCATCGGGTGCGTTCGTTGCGACAAATTCCGAAGCGACTTCATGGCACGGACTTTTGCACTAGTTCGGCCCGTTTTGCTCCGAGTTTCGTAAGGCAACCAAATGGTCCCGAATGCACCCAAATAGTACGAAATGCACCAAAACGTCAGTTTTGGGTCCAACGGGGTGAATAGGGTGCATTCGTTGCGAAAAATTCCGATGCGACTTCGTGGCACGATATTTTGCACTAGTTCGGCCCGTTTTGGACCGAGTTTCGTAAGGCCACCAAACAGTCCCGAATGCACCCAACTAATATGAAACGCACCTAAACATCAATTTAGGGTCCAATGGGGTGGATCGGGTGCGTTCGTTGCGAAAAATTCCGATGCGATTTTGTGGCATGAACTATTGCACTAGTTCGGCCCGTTTTACACCGAGTTTCGTAAGGCAACGAAACGGTCCCGAATGCACCCAAATAGTACGAAACGCACCAAAACGTCAGTTTAGGGTCCAATTGGGTGGATCGGGTGCGTTCGTTGCGAAAAATTCCGATGCGACTTCGTGGCACGAACTATTGCACTAGTTCGGCCCGTTTTGCACCGAGTTTCGTAAGGCAACCAAACAGTCCCGAATGCACCCAATTAGTACGAAACGCAGCAAAGCGTCAGTTTGGGGTCCAACATGGTGGATCAGGTGCGTTCGTTGTGAAACATTCTGATGCAACTTTGTGGCACGAACTTTTGCACTAGTTCGGCCCGTTTTGCATCGAGTTTCGTAAGGCAACCAAATAGTCCCGAATGCACCCAAATAGAATGAAACGCACCAAAACGTCAGTTTAGGGTCCAATGGGGTGGATCGGGTGTATTCGTTGCGAAAAATTCCGATGCGACTTCGTGGCACGAAGTTTTGCACTATTTCGGCCCGTTTTGCACCGAGTTTCGTAAGGCCACTAACCAGGCCCGAATGCACCCAACTAATATGAAACGCACCAAAACGTCAGTTTAGGGTCCAATGGGGTGGATCGGGTGCGTTCGTTGCCAAAAATTCCGATGCGATTTCGTGGCACGTACTATTGCACTAGTTCGGCCCGTTTTGCACTGAGTTTCGTAAGGCAATCAAACGTTGCTGAATGCACCCAAATAGTACGAAACACACCAAAACGTCAGTTTAGGGTCCAACGGGGTGGATCCGGTGCGTTCGTTGCCAAAAATTCCGACGCGACTTCGTGGCACGAACTGTTGCACTAGTTCGGCACGTTTTGCACCGAGTTTCGTAAGGCAACCAAACGGTCCCGAATGCACCCAAATAGTATGACACGCACCAAAACGTCAGTTTAGGGTCCAACAAGGTACATTAGGTGCGTTCGTTGCGAAAAATACTGATGCAACTTTGTGGCACGAACTTTTGCACTAGGTCGGCCCATTTTGCACCGAGTTTCATAAGGCAACCAAAGAGTCCCGAATGCACCCAAATAGTATGAAACGCACCAAAACGTCAGTTTAGGGTTCAATGGGGTGGATAGGGTGCATTCGTTGCGAAAAAATCCTATGCGACTTCGTTGCACGAACTTTTGCACTACTCCGGCCCATTTTGCACCGAGTTTCGTAAGACAAACAAACGGTCCCGAATGCACCCAAATATTATGAAACGGACCAAAACGTCAGTTTAGGGTCCAACGGAGTCGATCGGGTGCGTTCGTTGCTAAAAATTTAGATGCGACTTCGTGGCACGAACTGTTGCATTAGTTCGGCCCGTTTTGCACCGAGTTTCGTAAGGCAACCAAACGGTCCCGAATGCACCCAAATAGTACGAAACACACCAAAATGTCAATTTAGGGTCCAATGGGGTGCATCGCGTGCGTTCGTTGCGACAAATTCCGAAGCGACTTCATGGCACAGACTTTTGCACTAGTTCGGCAAGTTTTGCTCCGAGTTTCGTAAGGCAACCAAACGGTCCCGAATGCCCCCAACTAATATGAAACGCACCTAAACATCAATTTAGGGTCCAATGGGGTGGATCGGGTGCATTCGTTGCGAAAAATTTCGATGCGACTTCGTGGCACGAACTTTTGCACTATTTCGGCCCGTTTTGCACCGAGTTTCGTAAGGCCACTAAACAGGCCCTAATGCACCCAACTAATATGAAACGCACCAAAACGTCAGTTTAGGGTCCAATGGGGTGGATCGGGTGCGTTCGTTTCCAAAAATTCCGATGCGATTTCGTGGCACGTACTATTGCACTAGTTCGGCCCGTTTTACACTGAGTTTCGTAAGGCAACCAAACGTTGCCGAATGCACCCAAATAGTACGAAACACACCAAAACGTCAGTTTAGGGTCCAACGGGGTGCATCGGGTGCCTTCGTTGCGAAAAATTCCGACGCGACTTCGTGGCACGAACTATTGCACTAGTTCGGCCCGTTTTGCCCCGAGTTTCGTAAGGCAACCAAACAGTCCCGAATGCACCCAAATAGTATGACACGCACCAAAACGTCAGTTTAGGGTCCAACAAGGTACATTAGGTGCGTTCGTTGCGAAAAATTCTGATGCAACTTTGTGGCACGAACTTTTGCACTAGTTCGGCCCATTTTGCACCGAGTTTCGTAAGGCAACCAAAGAGTCCCGAATGCACCCAAATAGTATGGAACGCACCAAAACGTTAGTTTAGGGTCGAATGGGGTGGATAGGGTGCATTCGTTGCGAAAAATTCCTATGCGACTTCGTGGCACGAACTTTTGCACTAGTTCGGCCCATTTTGCACCGAGTTTCGTAAGACGAACAAACGGTCCCGAATGCACCCAAATAGTATGAAACGCACCAAAACGTCAGTTTAGGGTCCAACGGAGTCGATCGGGTGCGTTCGTTGCTAAAAATTCAGATGCGACTTCGTGGCACGAACTTTTGCAGTAGTTCGCCCCGTTTTGCACCGAGTTTCGTAAGGCAACCAAACGGTCCCGAATGCACCAAATAGTCTGAAACGCACCAAAACGTCAGTTTAGGGTCCAACAAGGTCGATTGGGTGCCTTCGTTGCGAAAAATTTCGATGCGACTTCGTGGCACGAACTTTTGCAATAGTTCGGCCCGTTTTGCACCTAGTTTCGTAAGGCAACCAAACGGTCCCGAATGCAGCCAAATAGTACGAAACACACCAAAATGACAATTTAGGGTCCAATGGGGTGCATCGGGTGCATTCGTTGCGACAAATTCTGAAGCGACATCGTGGCACGAACTTATGGACTAGTTCGGTCCGTTTTGCACCGAGTTTCGTAAGGCAACCAAACGGTCCCGAATGCACCCAAATATTATGACACGCACCAAAACGTCATTTTAGGGTCCAAAGGGGAGGATCGGGTGTGTTCGTTGCGAAAAAATCGGACGCGACTTCGTGGCACGGACTTTTGCACTAGTTCGGCCTGTTTTGCTCTGAGTTTCGTAAGGCAACCAAACGGTCCCGAATGCACCCAAATAGTACGAAACGCACCAAAACGTCAATTTAGGGTCCAACGGGGTGGATAAGGGTGCATTCGTTGCGAAAAATTCCGATGCGACTTCGTGGCACGATCTTTTGCCCTTGTTTGGCCCGTTTTGGACCGAGTTTCGTAAGGCCACCAAACAGTCCCGAATGCACCCAACTAATATGAAACGCACCAAAACATCAGTTTAGGGTCCAATTGGGTGGATCGGGTGCGTTCGTTGCGAAAAATTCCGATGCGATTTCGTGGCATGAAATATTGCACTAGTTCGGCCCATTTTACACCGAGTTTCGTAAGGCAACCAAACGGTCCCGAATGCAGCCATATAGTATGAAACGCACCAAAACATCGGTTTAGGGTCCAACGGGGTGGATCGGGTGCGTTCGTTGCTAAAAATTCAGATGCGACTTCGTGGCACGAACTTTTGCAGTAGTTCGGCCCGTTTTGCACCGAGTTTCATAAGGCAACCAAACGGTCCCGAATGCACCCAAATAGTCTGAAACGCACCAAAACGTCAGTTTAGGGTCCAACAAGGTGGATCGGGTGCCTTCGTTGTGAAAAATTCCGATGCGACTTCGTGGCACGAACTGTTGCATTAGTTCGGCCCGTTTTGCACCTAGTTTCGTAAGGCAACCAAACGGTCCCGAATGCAGCCAAATAGTACAAAACACACCAAAATGTCAATTTAGGGTCCAATGGGGTGCATCGGGTGCGTTCGTTGCGACAAATTCCGAAGCGACTTCATGGCACGGACTTTTGCACTAGTTCGGCCCGTTTTGCTCCGAGTTTCGTAAGGCAACCAAACGGTCCCGAATGCACCCAAATAGTACGAAATGCACCAAAACGTCAGTTTAGGGTCCAACGGGGTGGATAGGTTGCATTCGTTGCGAAAAATTCCGATGCGACTTCGTGGCACGATATTTTGCACTAGTTCGGCCCGTTTTGGACCGAGTTTCGTAAGGCCACCAAACAGTCCCGAATGCACCCAACTAATATGAAACGCACCTAAACATCAATTTAGGGTCCAATGGGGTGGATCGGGTGCATTCGTTGCGAAAAATTCCGTTGCGACTTCGTGGCACGAACTTTTGCACTATTTCGGCCCGTTTTGCACCGAGTTTCATAAGGCCACTAAACAGGCCCGAATGCACCCAACTAATATGAAACGCACCAAAACGTCAGTTTAGGGTCCAATGGGGTGGATCGGGTGAGTTCGTTTCCAAAAATTCCGATGCGATTTCGTGGCACGTACTATTGCACTAGTTCGGCCCGTTTTACACTGAGTTTCATAAGGCAACCAAACGTTGCCGAATGCACCCAAATTGTACGAAACACACCAAAACGTCAGTTTAGGGTCCAACGGGGTGGATCGGGTGCCTTCGTTGCGAAAAATTCCGACGCGACTTCGTGGCACGAACTATTGCACTAGTTCGGCCCGTTTTGCACCGAGTTTCGTATGGCAACCAAACGGTCCCGAATGCACCCAAATAGTATGACATGCACCAAAACGTCAGTTTAGGGTCCAACAAGGTACATTAGGTGCGTTCGTTGCGAAAAATTCTGATGCAACTTTGTGGCACGAACTTTTGCACTAGTTCGGCCCATTTTGCACCGAGTTTCGTAAGGCAACCAAAGAGTCCCGAATGCACCCAAATAGTATGAAACGCACCAAAACGTTAGTTTAGGGTCCAACGGAGTCGATCGGGTGCGTTCGTTGCTAAAAATTCAGATGCGACTTCGTGGCACGAACTTTTGCAGTAGTTCGGCCCGTTTTGCACCGAGTTTCGTAAGGCGACCAAACGGTCCCGAATGCACCCAAATAGTCTGAAACGCACCAAAACGTCAGTTTAGGGTCCAACAAGGTGGATCGGGTGCCTTCGTTGCGAAAAATTTCGATGCGACTTCGTGGCACGAACTTTTGCATTAGTTCGGCCCGTTTTGCACCTAGTTTCGTAAGGCAACCAAACGGTCCCGAATGCAGCTAAATAGTACGAAACACACCAAAATGACAATTTAGGGTCCAATGGGGTGCATCGAGTGCATTCGTTGCGACAAATTCTGAAGCGACATCGTGGCACGAACTTATGCACTAGTTCGGTCCGTTTTGCACCGAGTTTTGTAAGGCAACCAAACGGTCCCGAATGCACCCAAATAGTATGACGCACACCAAAACATCATTTTAGGGTCCAAAGGGGAGGATCGGGTGTGTTCGTTGCGAAAAAATCGGACGCGACTTCGTGGCACGGACTTTTGCACTAGTTCGACCTGTTTTGCTCTGAGTTTCGTAAGGCAACCAAACGGTCCCGAATGCACCCAAATAGTACGAAACGCACCAAAACGTCAATTCAGGGTCCAACGGGGTGGATAAGGGTGCATTCGTTGCGAAAAATTCCGATGCGACTTCGTGGCACGATCTTTTGCACTTGTTTGGCCGTTTTGGACCGAGTTTCGTAAGGCCACCAAACAGTCCCGAATGCACCCAACTAATATGAAACGCACCAAAACGTCAGTTTAGGGTCCAATTGGGTGGATCGGGTGCGTTCGTTGCGAAAAATTCAGATGCGATTTCGTGGCATGAAATATTGCACTAGTTCGGCCCATTTTACACCGAGTTTCGTAAGGCAACCAAACGGTCCCGAATGCACCCAAATAGTATGAAACGCACCAAAACATCGGTTTAGGGTCCAACGGGGTGGATCGGGTGCGTTCGTTGCGAAAAATTCCGACGCTACTTTGTGGCACGAACTTTTGCACTAGTTCGGCCCGTTTTGCTCCGAGTTTCGTAAGGCAACCAAACGGTCCCGAATGCACCCAAATAGTACGAAACGCACAAAAACATCAGTTTAGGGTCCAACAAGTTGGATCGGGTGCGTTCATTGCGAAAAATTCTGATGCCACTTCGTGGCACGAACTATTGCACTAGTTCGGCCCCTTTTGCACCGAGTTTCGTAAGGCAACCAAACAGTCCCGAATGCACCCAAATAGTACGAAACGCACCAAAACGTTAGTTTAGGGTCCAACAAGGCGGATCAGGTGCGTTTGTTGCGAAAAAATCTAATGCAACTTTGTGGCACGAACTTTTGCACTAGTTCGGCCCATTTTGCACCGAGTTTCGTTAGGCAACCAAAGAGTCCCGAATGCACCCAAATAGTATGAAACGCACCAAAACGTCAGTTTAGGTTCCAACGGGGTGGATCGGGTGCGTTCGTTGCTAAAAATTCAGATGCGACTTCGTGGCACGAACTTTTGCAGTAGTTCGGCCCGTTTTGCACCTAGTTTCGTAAGGCAACCAAACGGTCCCGAATGCAGCCAAATAGTACGAAACACACCAAAATGTCAATTTAGGGTCCAATGGGGTGCATCGGGTGCGTTCGTTGCGACAAATTCCGAAGCGACTTCATGGCACGGACTTTTGCACTAGTTCGGCCCGTTTTGCTCCGAGTTTCGTAAGGCAACCAAACGGTCCCGAATGCACCCAAATAGTACGAAACGCACCAAAACGTCAATTTAGGGTCCAACGGGGTGGATAAGGGTGCATTCGTTGCGAAAAATTCCGATGCGACTTCGTGGCACGATCTTTTGCACTTGTTTGGCCCGTTTTGGACCGAGTTTCGTAAGGCCACCAAACAGTCCCGAATGCACCCAACTAATATGAAACGCACCAAAACGTCAGTTTAGGGTCCAATTGGGTGGATCGGGTGCGTTCGTTGCGAAAAATTCCGATGCGATTTCGTGGCATGAAATATTGCACTAGTTCGGCCCATTTTACACCGAGTTTCGTAAGGCAACCAAACGGTCCCGAATGCACCCAAATAGTATGAAACGCACCAAAACATCGGTTTAGGGTCCAACGGGGTGGATCGGGTGCGTTCGTTGCGAAAAATTCCGACGCTACTTTGTGGTACGAACTTTTGCACTAGTTCGGCCCGTTTTGCTCCGAGTTTCGTAAGGCAACCAAACGGTCCCGAATGCACCCAAATAGTACGAAACGCACAAAAACATCAGTTTAGGGTCCAACAAGTTGGATCGGGTGCGTTCATTGCGAAAAATTCTGATGCCACTTCGTGGCACGAACTATTGCACTAGTTCGGCCCCTTTTGCACCGAGTTTCGTAAGGCAACCAAACAGTCCCGAATGCACCCAAATAGTACGAAACGCACCAAAACGTTAGTTTAGGGTCCAACAAGGCGGATCAGGTGCGTTTGTTGCGAAAAATTCTAATGCAACTTTGTGGCACGAACTTTTGCACTAGTTCGGCCCATTTTGCACCGAGTTTCGTTAGGCAACCAAAGAGTCCCGAATGCACCCAAATAGTATGAAACGCACCAAAACGTCAGTTTAGGTTCCAACGGGGTGGATCGGGTGCGTTCGTTGCTAAAAATTCAGATGCGACTTCGTGGCACGAACTTTTGCAGTAGTTCGGCCCGTTTTGCACCGAGTTTCGTAAGGCAACCAAACGGTCCCGAATGCACCCAAATAGTCTGAAACGCACCAAAACGTCAGTTTAGGGTCCAACAAGGTGGATCGGGTGCCTTCGTTGCGAAAAATTCCGATGCGACTTCGTGGCACGAACTGTTGCATTAGTTCGGCCCGTTTTGCACCTAGTTTCGTAAGGCGACCAAACGGTCCCGAATGCAGCCAAATAGTATGAAACACACCAAAATGTCAATTTAGGGTCCAATGGGGTGCATCGGGTGCGTTCGTTGCGACAAATTCCGAAGCGACTTCATGGCACGGACTTTTGCACTAGTTCGGCCCGTTTTGCTCCGAGTTTCGTAAGGCAACCAAATGGTCCCGAATGCACCCAAATAGTACGAAATGCACCAAAACGTCAGTTTTGGGTCCAACGGGGTGAATAGGGTGCATTCGTTGCGAAAAATTCCGATGCGACTTCGTGGCACGATATTTTGCACTAGTTCGGCCCGTTTTGGACCGAGTTTCGTAAGGCCACCAAACAGTCCCGAATGCACCCAACTAATATGAAACGCACCTAAACATCAATTTAGGGTCCAATGGGGTGGATCGGGTGCGTTCGTTGCGAAAAATTCCGATGCGATTTTGTGGCATGAACTATTGCACTAGTTCGGCCCGTTTTACACCGAGTTTCGTAAGGCAACGAAACGGTCCCGAATGCACCCAAATAGTACGAAACGCACCAAAACGTCAGTTTAGGGTCCAATTGGGTGGATCGGGTGCGTTCGTTGCGAAAAATTCCGATGCGACTTCGTGGCACGAACTATTGCACTAGTTCGGCCCGTTTTGCACCGAGTTTCGTAAGGCAACCAAACAGTCCCGAATGCACCCAATTAGTACGAAACGCAGCAAAGCGTCAGTTTGGGGTCCAACATGGTGGATCAGGTGCGTTCGTTGTGAAACATTCTGATGCAACTTTGTGGCACGAACTTTTGCACTAGTTCGGCCCGTTTTGCATCGAGTTTCGTAAGGCAACCAAATAGTCCCGAATGCACCCAAATAGAATGAAACGCACCAAAACGTCAGTTTAGGGTCCAATGGGGTGGATCGGGTGTATTCGTTGCGAAAAATTCCGATGCGACTTCGTGGCACGAAGTTTTGCACTATTTCGGCCCGTTTTGCACCGAGTTTCGTAAGGCCACTAACCAGGCCCGAATGCACCCAACTAATATGAAACGCACCAAAACGTCAGTTTAGGGTCCAATGGGGTGGATCGGGTGCGTTCGTTGCCAAAAATTCCGATGCGATTTCGTGGCACGTACTATTGCACTAGTTCGGCCCGTTTTGCACTGAGTTTCGTAAGGCAATCAAACGTTGCTGAATGCACCCAAATAGTACGAAACACACCAAAACGTCAGTTTAGGGTCCAACGGGGTGGATCCGGTGCGTTCGTTGCCAAAAATTCCGACGCGACTTCGTGGCACGAACTGTTGCACTAGTTCGGCACGTTTTGCACCGAGTTTCGTAAGGCAACCAAACGGTCCCGAATGCACCCAAATAGTATGACACGCACCAAAACGTCAGTTTAGGGTCCAACAAGGTACATTAGGTGCGTTCGTTGCGAAAAATTCTGATGCAACTTTGTGGCACGAACTTTTGCACTAGGTCGGCCCATTTTGCACCGAGTTTCATAAGGCAACCAAAGAGTCCCGAATGCACCCAAATAGTATGAAACGCACCAAAACGTCAGTTTAGGGTTCAATGGGGTGGATAGGGTGCATTCGTTGCGAAAAAATCCTATGCGACTTCGTTGCACGAACTTTTGCACTACTCCGGCCCATTTTGCACCGAGTTTCGTAAGACAAACAAACGGTCCCGAATGCACCCAAATATTATGAAACGGACCAAAACGTCAGTTTAGGGTCCAACGGAGTCGATCGGGTGCGTTCGTTGCTAAAAATTTAGATGCGACTTCGTGGCACGAACTGTTGCATTAGTTCGGCCCGTTTTGCACCGAGTTTCGTAAGGCAACCAAACGGTCCCGAATGCACCCAAATAGTACGAAACACACCAAAATGTCAATTTAGGGTCCAATGGGGTGCATCGCGTGCGTTCGTTGCGACAAATTCCGAAGCGACTTCATGGCACGGACTTTTGCACTAGTTCGGCAAGTTTTGCTCCGAGTTTCGTAAGGCAACCAAACGGTCCCGAATGCACCCAAAAAGTACGAAACGCACCAAAACGTCAGTTTTGGGTCCAACGGGGTGAATAGGGTGCATTCGTTGCGAAAAATTCCGATGCGACTTCGTGGCACGATATTTTGCACTAGTTCGGCCCGTTTTGGACCGAGTTTCGTAAGGCCACCAAACAGTCCCGAATGCACCCAACTAATATGAAACGCACCTAAACATCAATTTAGGGTCCAATGGGGTGGATCGGGTGCGTTCGTTGCGAAAAATTCCGAGGCGATTTTGTGGCATGAACTATTGCACTAGTTCGGCCCGTTTTACACCGAGTTTCGTAAGGCAACGAAACGGTCCCGAATGCACCCAAATAGTACGAAACGCACCAAAACGTCAGTTTAGGGTCCAATTGGGTGGATCGGGTGCGTTCGTTGCGAAAAATTCCGATGCGACTTCGTGGCACGAACTTTTGCACTATTTCGGCCCGTTTTGCACCGAGTTTCGTAAGGCCACTAACCAGGCCCGAATGCACCCAACTAATATGAAACGCACCAAAACGTCAGTTTAGGGTCCAATGGGGTGGATCGGGTGCGTTCGTTGCCAAAAATTCCGATGCGATTTCGTGGCACGTACTATTGCACTAGTTCGGCCCGTTTTGCACTGAGTTTCGGAAGGCAATCAAACGTTGCTGAATGCACCCAAATAGTACGAAACACACCAAAACGTCAGTTTAGGGTCCAACGGGGTGGATCCGGTGCGTTCGTTGCCAAAAATTCCGACGCGACTTCGTGGCACGAACTGTTGCACTAGTTCGGCACGTTTTGCACCGAGTTTCGTAAGGCAACCAAACGGTCCCGAATGCACCCAAATAGTATGACACGCACCAAAATGTCAGTTTAGGGTCCAACAAGGTACATTAGGTGCGTTCGTTGCGAAAAATTCTGATGCAACTTTGTGGCACGAACTTTTGCACTAGGTCGGCCCATTTTGCACCGAGTTTCATAAGGCAACCAAAGAGTCCCGAATGCACCCAAATAGTATGAAACGCACCAAAACGTCAGTTTAGGGTTCAATGGGGTGGATAGGGTGCATTCGTTGCGAAAAAATCCTATGCGACTTCGTTGCACGATCTTTTGCACTACTCCGGCCCATTTTGCACCGAGTTTCGTAAGACAAACAAACGGTCCCGAATGCACCCAAATATTATGAAACGGACCAAAACGTCAGTTTAGGGTCCAACGGAGTCGATCGGGTGCGTTCGTTGCTAAAAATTTAGATGCGACTTCGTGGCACGAACTGTTGCACTAGTTCGGCACGTTTTGCACCGAGTTTCGTAAGGCAACCAAACGGTCCCGAATGCACCCAAATAGTATGACACGCACCAAAACGTCAGTTTAGGGTCCAACAAGTACATTAGGTGCGTTCGTTGTGAAAAATTCTGATGCAACTTTGTGGCACGAACTTTTGCACTAGGTCGGCCCATTTTGCACCGAGTTTCGTAAGGCAACCAAAGAGTCCCGAATGCACCCAAATAGTATGAAACGCACCAAAACGTCAGTTTAGGGTCCGATGGGGTGGATAGGGTGCATTCGTTGCGAAAAATTCCTATGCGACTTCGTGGCACGAACTTTTGCACTACTCCGGCCCATTTTGCACCGAGTTTCGTAAGACAAACAAACGGTCCCGAATGCACCCAAATAGTACGAAACGCACCAAAACGTCAGTTTAGGGTCCAACAAGGTGGATTGGGTGCCTTCGTTGCTAAAAATTCAGATGCGACTTCGTGGCACGAACTTTTGCAGTAGTTCGGCCCGTTTTGCACCGAGTTTCGTAAGGCAACCAAACGGTCCCGAATGCACCCAAATAGTCTGAAACGCACCAAAACGTCAGTTTAGGGTCCAACAAGGTGGATCGGGTGCCTTCGTTGCGAAAAATTCCGATGCGACTTCGTGGCACGAACTGTTGCATTAGTTCGGCCCGTTTTGCACCTAGTTTCGTAAGGCAACCAAATGGTCCCGAATGCAGCCAAATAGTACGAAACACACCAAAATGTCAATTTAGGGTCCAATGGGGTGCATCGGGTGCGTTCGTTGCGACAAATTCCGAAGCGACTTCATGGCACGGACTTTTGCACTAGTTCGGCCCGTTTTGCTCCGAGTTTCGTAAGGCAACCAAATGGTCCCGAATGCACCCAAATAGTACGAAATGCACCAAAACGTCAGTTTTGGGTCCAACGGGGTGAATAGGGTGCATTCGTTGCGAAAAATTCCGATGCGACTTCGTGGCACGATATTTTGCACTAGTTCGGCCCGTTTTGGACCGAGTTTCGTAAGGCCACCAAACAGTCCCGAATGCACCCAACTAATATGAAACGCACCTAAACATCAATTTAGGGTCCAATGGGGTGGATCGGGTGCGTTCGTTGCGAAAAATTCCGATGCGATTTTGTGGCATGAACTATTGCACTAGTTCGGCCCGTTTTACACCGAGTTTCGTAAGGCAACGAAACGGTCCCGAATGCACCCAAATAGTACGAAACGCACCAAAACGTCAGTTTAGGGTCCAATTGGGTGGATCGGGTGCGTTCGTTGCGAAAAATTCCGATGCGACTTCGTGGCACGAACTATTGCACTAGTTCGGCCCGTTTTGCACCGAGTTTCGTAAGGCAACCAAACAGTCCCGAATGCACCCAATTAGTACGAAACGCAGCAAAGCGTCAGTTTGGGGTCCAACATGGTGGATCAGGTGCGTTCATTGCGAAACATTCTGATGCAACTTTGTGGCACGAACTTTTGCACTAGTTCGGCCCGTTTTGCATCGAGTTTCGTAAGGCAACCAAATAGTCCCGAATCCACCCAAATAGAATGAAACGCACCAAAACGTCAGTTTAGGGTCCAATGGAGTGGATCGGGTGCATTCGTTGCGAAAAATTCCGATGCGACTTCGTGGCACGAAGTTTTGCACTATTTCGGCCCGTTTTGCACCGAGTTTCGTAAGGCCACTAACCAGGCCCGAATGCACCCAACTAATATGAAACGCACCAAAACGTCAGTTTAGGGTCCAATGGGGTGGATCGGGTGCGTTCGTTGCCAAAAATTCCGATGCGATTTCGTGGCACGTACTATTGCACTAGTTCGGCCCGTTTTGCACTGAGTTTCGTAAGGCAATCAAACGTTGCCGAATGCACCCAAATAGTACGAAACACACCAAAACGTCAGTTTAGGGTCCAACGGGGTGGATCCGGTGCGTTCGTTGCCAAAAATTCCGACGCGACTTCGTGGCACGAACTGTTGCACTAGTTCGGCACGTTTTGCACCGAGTTTCGTAAGGCAACCAAACGGTCCCGAATGCACCCAAATAGTATGACACGCACCAAAACGTCAGTTTAGGGTCCAACAAGGTACATTAGGTGCGTTCGTTGCGAAAAATTCTGATGCAACTTTGTGGCACGAACTTTTGCACTAGGTCGGCCCATTTTGCACCGAGTTTCATAAGGCAACCAAAGAGTCCCGAATGCACCCAAATAGTATGAAACGCACCAAAACGTCAGTTTAGGGTTCAATGGGGTGGATAGGGTGCATTCGTTGCGAAAAAATCCTATGCGACTTCGTTGCACGATCTTTTGCACTACTCCGGCCCATTTTGCACCGAGTTTCGTAAGACAAACAAACGGTCCCGAATGCACCCAAATATTATGAAACGGACCAAAACGTCAGTTTAGGGTCCAACGGAGTCGATCGGGTGCGTTCGTTGCTAAAAATTTAGATGCGACTTCGTGGCACGAACTGTTGCATTAGTTCGGCCCGTTTTGCACCGAGTTTCGTAAGGCAACCAAACGGTCCCGAATGCACCCAAATAGTACGAAACACACCAAAATGTCAATTTAGGGTCCAATGGGGTGCATCGCGTGCAGTTCGTTGCGACAAATTCCGAAGCGACTTCATGGCACGGACTTTTGCACTAGTTCGGCAAGTTTTGCTCCGAGTTTCGTAAGGCAACCAAACGGTCCCGAATGCACCCAAAAAGTACGAAACGCACCAAAACGTCAGTTTTGGGTCCAACGGGGTGAATAGGGTGCATTCGTTGCGAAAAATTCCGATGCGACTTCGTGGCACGATATTTTGCACTAGTTCGGCCCGTTTTGGACCGAGTTTCGTAAGGCCACCAAACAGTCCCGAATGCACCCAACTAATATGAAATGCACCTAAACATCAATTTAGGGTCCAATGGGGTGGATCGGGTGCGTTCGTTGCGAAAAATTCCGAGGCGATTTTGTGGCATGAACTATTGCACTAGTTCGGCCCGTTTTACACCGAGTTTCGTAAGGCAACGAAACGGTCCCGAATGCACCCAAATAGTACGAAACGCACCAAAACGTCAGTTTAGGGTCCAATTGGGTGGATCGGGTGCGTTCGTTGCGAAAAATTCCGATGCGACTTCGTGGCACGAACTTTTGCACTATTTCGGCCCGTTTTGCACCGAGTTTCGTAAGGCCACTAACCAGGCCCGAATGCACCCAACTAATATGAAACGCACCAAAACGTCAGTTTAGGGTCCAATGGGGTGGATCGGGTGCGTTCGTTGCCAAAAATTCCGATGCGATTTCGTGGCACGTACTATTGCACTAGTTCGGCCCGTTTTACACTGAGTTTCGGAAGGCAACCAAACGTTGTCGAATGCACCCAAATAGTACGAAACACACCAAAACGTCAGTTTAGGGTCCAACGGGGTTGATCGGGTGCCTTCGTTGCGAAAAATTCCGACGCGACTTCGTGGCACGAACTGTTGCACTAGTTCGGCACGTTTTGCACCGAGTTTCGTAAGGCAACCAAACGGTCCCGAATGCACCCAAATAGTATGACACGCACCAAAACGTCAGTTTAGGGTCCAACAAGGTACATTAGGTGCGTTCGTTGCGAAAAATTCTGATGCAACTTTGTGGCACGAACTTTTGCACTAGTTCGGCACGTTTTGCTCCGAGTTTCGTAAGGCAACCAAACGGTCCCGAATGCACCCAAAAAGTACGAAACGCACCAAAACGTCAGTTTTGGGTCCAACGGGGTGAATAGGGTGCATTCGTTGCGAAAAATTCCGATGCGACTTCGTGGCACGATATTTTGCACTAGTTCGGCCCGTTTTGGACTGAGTTTCGTAAGGCCACCAAACAGTCCCGAATGCACCCAACTAATATGAAACGCACCTAAACATCAATTTAGGGTCCAATGGGGTGGATCGGGTGCGTTCGTTGTGAAAAATTCCGAGGCGATTTTGTGGCATGAACTATTGCACTAGTTCGGCCCGTTTTACACCGAGTTTCGTAAGGCAACGAAACGGTCCCGAATGCACCCAAATAGTACGAAACGCACCAAAACGTCAGTTTAGGGTCCAATTGGGTGGATCGGGTGCGTTCGTTGCGAAAAATTCCGATGCGACTTCGTGGCACGAACTTTTGCACTATTTCGGCCCGTTTTGCACCGAGTTTCGTAAGGCCACTAACCAGGCCCGAATGCACCCAACTAATATGAAACGCACCAAAACGTCAGTTTAGGGTCCAATGGGGTGGATCGGGTGCGTTCGTTGCCAAAAATTCCGATGCGATTTCGTGGCACGTACTATTGCACTAGTTCGGCCCGTTTTACACTGAGTTTCGTAAGGCAACCAAACATTGCCGAATGCACCCAAATAGTACGAAACACACCAAAACGTCAGTTTAGGGTCCAACGGGGTGGATCGGGTGCCTTCGTTGCGAAAAATTCCGACGCGACTTCGTGGCACGAACTGTTGCACTAGTTCGGCACGTTTTGCACCGAGTTTCGTAAGGCAACCAAACGGTCCCGAATGCACCCAAATAGTATGACACGCACCAAAACGTCAGTTTAGGGTCCAACAAGGTACATTAGGTGCGTTCGTTGTGAAAAATTCTGATGCAACTTTGTGGCACGAACTTTTGCACTAGGTCGGCCCATTTTGCACCGAGTTTCGTAAGGCAACCAAAGAGTCCCGAATGCACCCAAATAGTATGAAACGCACCAAAACGTCAGTTTAGGGTCCGATGGGGTGGATAGGGTGCATTCGTTGCGAAAAATTCCTATGCGACTTCGTGGCACGAACTTTTGCACTACTCCGGCCCATTTTGCACCGAGTTTCGTAAGACAAACAAACGGTCCCGAATGCACCCAAATAGTATGAAACGGACCAAAACGTCAGTTTAGGGTCCAACGGAGTCGATCGGGTGCGTTCGTTGCTAAAAATTTAGATGCGACTTCGTGGCACGAACTGTTGCATTAGTTCGGCCCGTTTTGCACCGAGTTTCGTAAGGCAACCAAACGGTCCCGAATGCACCCAAATAGTACGAAACACACCAAAATGTCAATTTAGGGTCCAATGGGGTGCATCGGGTGCGTTCGTTGCGACAAATTCCGAAGCGACTTCATGGCACGGACTTTTGCACTAGTTCGGCCCGTTTTGCTCCGAGTTTCGTAAGGCAACCAAACGGTCCCGAATGCACCCAAAAAGTACGAAACGCACCAAAACGTCAGTTTTGGGTCCAACGGGGTGAATAGGGTGCATTCGTTGCGAAAAATTCCGATGCGACTTCGTGGCACGATATTTTGCACTAGTTCGGCCCGTTTTGGACCGAGTTTCGTAAGGCCACCAAACAGTCCCGAATGCACCCAACTAATATGAAACGCACCTAAACATCAATTTAGGGTCCAATGGGGTGGATCAGGTGCGTTCGTTGCGAAAAATTCCGAGGCGATTTTGTGGCATGAACTATTGCACTAGTTCGGCCCGTTTTACACCGAGTTTCGTAAGGCAACGAAACGGTCCCGAATGCACCCAAATAGTACGAAACGCACCAAAACGTCAGTTTAGGGTCCAATTGGGTGGATCGGGTGCGTTCGTTGCGAAAAATTCCGATGCGACTTCGTGGCACGAACTTTTGCACTATTTCGGCCCGTTTTGCACCGAGTTTCGTAAGGCCACTAACCAGGCCCGAATGCACCCAACTAATATGAAACGCACCAAAACGTCAGTTTAGGGTCTAATGGGGTGGATCGGGTGCGTTCGTTGCCAAAAATTCCGATGCGATTTCGTGGCACGTACTATTGCACTAGTTCGGCCCGTTTTACACTGAGTTTCGTAAGGCAACCAAACGTTGCCGAATGCACCCAAATAGTACGAAACACACCAAAACGTCAGTTTAGGGTCCAACGGGGTGGATCGGGTGCCTTCATTGCGAAAAATTCCGACGCGACTTCGTGGCACGAACTGTTGCACTAGTTCGGCACGTTTTGCACCGAGTTTCGTAAGGCAACCAAACGGTCCCGAATGCACCCAAATAGTATGACACGCACCAAAACGTCAGTTTAGGGTCCAACAAGGTACATTAGGTGCGTTCGTTGCGAAAAATTCTGATGCAACTTTGTGGCACGAACTTTTGCACTAGATCGGCCCATTTTGCACCGAGTTTCGTAAGGCAACCAAAGAGTCCCGAATGCACCCAAATAGTATGAAACGCACCAAAACGTCAGTTTAGGGTCCAATGGGGTGGATAGGGTGCATTCGTTGCGAAAAATTCCTATGCGACTTCGTGGCACCAACTTTTGCACTACTCCGGCCCATTTTGCACCGAGTTTCGCAAGACAAACAAACGGTCCCGAATGCACCCAAATAGTATGAAACGGACCAAAACGTCAGTTTAGGGTCCAACGGAGTCGATCGGGTGCGTTCGTTGCTAAAAATTTAGATGCGACTTCGTGGCACGAACTGTTGCATTAGTTCGGCCCGTTTTGCACCGAGTTTCGTAAGGCAACCAAACGGTCCCGAATGCACCAAAATAGTACGAAACACACCAAAATGTCAATTTAGGGTCCAATGGGGTGCATCGGGTGCGTTCGTTGCGACAAATTCCGAAGCGACTTCATGGCACAGACTTTTGCACTAGTCCGGCCCGTTTTGCTCCGAGTTTCGTAAGGCAACCAAACGGTCCCGAATGCACTCAAAAAGTACGAAACGCACCAAAACGTCAGTTTTGGGTCCAACGGGGTGAATAGGGTGCATTCGTTGCGAAAAATTCCGATGCGACTTCGTGGCACGATATTTTGCACTAGTTCGGCCCGTTTTGGACCGAGTTTCGTAAGGCCACCAAACAGTCCCGAATGCACCCAACTAATATGAAACGCACCTAAACATCAATTTAGGGTCCAATGGGGTGGATCGGGTGCGTTCGTTGCGAAAAATTCCGATGCGATTTTATGGCATGAACTATTGCACTAGTTCGGCCCGTTTTACACCGAGTTTCGTAAGGCAACGAAACGGTCCCGAATGCTCCCAAATAGTACGAAACACACCAAAACGTCAGTTTAGGGTCCAATTGGGTGGATCGGGTGCGTTCGTTGCGAAAAATTCCAATGCGACTTCGTGGCACGAACTATTGCACTAGTTCGGCCCGTTTTGCACCGAGTTTCGTAAGGCAACCAAACAGTCCCGAATGCACCCAATTAGTACGAAACGCAGCAAAACGTCAGTTTGGGGTCCAACATGGTGGATCAGGTGCGTTCGTTGCGAAACATTCTGATGCAACTTTGTGGCACGAACTTTTGCACTAGTTCGGCCCGTTTTGCATCGAGTTTCGTAAGGCAACCAAACAGTCCCGAATGCACCCAAATAGAATGAAACGCACCAAAACGTCAGTTTAGGGTCCAATGGGGTGGATAGGGTGCATTCGTTGCGAAAAATTCCTATGCGACTTCGTGGCACGAACTTTTGCACTATTCCGGCCCATTTTGCACCGAGTTTCGTAAGACAAACAAACGGTCCCGAATGCACCCAAATAGTATGAAACGGACCAAAACGTCAGTTTAGGGTCCAACGGAGTCGATCGGGTGCGTTCGTTGCCAAAAATTTAGATGCGACTTCGTGGCATGAACTTTTGCAGTAGTTCGGCCCGTTTTGCACCGAGTTTCGTAAGGCAACCAAACGGCCCCGAATGCACACAAATAGTACGAAACACACCAAAATGTCAATTTAGGGTCCAATGGGGTGCATCGGGTGCGTTCGTTGCGACAAATTCCGAAGCGACTTCATGGCACGGACTTTTGCACTAGTTCGGCCCGTTTTGCTCCGAGTTTCGTAAGGCAACCAAACGGTCCCGAATGCACCCAAAAAGTACGAAACGCACCAAAACGTCAGTTTAGGGTCCAACAAGTTGGATCGGGTGCGTTCATTGCGAAAAATTCTGATGCCACTTCGTGGCACGAACTATTGCACTAGTTCGGCCCCCTTTTGCACCGATTTTCGTAAGGCAACCAAACAGTCCCGAATGCACCCAAATAGTACGAAACGCACCAAAACGTCAGTTTAGGGTCCAACAAGGTGGATCAGGTGCGTTTGTTGCGAAAAATTCTAATGCAACTTTGTGGCACGAACTTTTGCACTAGTTCGGCCCATTTTGCACCGAGTTTCGTAAGGCAACCAAAGAGTCCCGAATGCACCCAAATAGTATGAAACGCACCAAAACGTTAGTTGAGGGTCCAATGGGGTGGATCAGGTGCATTCGTTGTGAAAAATTCCTATGCGACTTCATGGCACGAACTTTTGCACTAGTTCGGCCCATTTTGCACCGAGTTTTGTAAAACAAACAAACAGTCCCGAATGCACCCAAATAGTATGAAACGCACCAAAACGTCAGTTTAGGGTCCAACAGGGTGGATCGGGTGCGTTTGTTGCTAAAAATTCAGATGCGACTTCGTGGCACGAACTTTTGCAGTAGTTCGTCCCGTTTTGCACCGAGTTTCGTAAGGCAACCAAACTGTCCCGAATGGACCCAAATAGTCTGAAACGCACCAAAACGTCAGTTTAGGGTCCAACAAGGTCGATCGGGTGCCTTCGTTGCGAAAAATTCCGATGCGACTTCGTGGCACGAACTGTTGCATTAGTTCGGCCCGTTTTGCACCTAGTTTCGTAAGGCAACCAAACGGTCCCGAATGCAGCCAAATAGTACGAAACACACCAAAATGTTAATTTAGGGTCCAATGGGGTGCATCGGGTGCATTCGTTGCGACAAATTCCGAAGCGACTTCATGGCACGGACTTTTGCACTAGTTCGGCCCGTTTTGCTCCGAGTTTCGTAAGGCAACCAAACGGTCCCGAATGCACCCAAATAGTACGAAATGCACCAAAACGTCAGTTTAGGGTCCAACGGGGTGGATAGGGTGCATTCGTTGCGAAAAATTCCGATGCGACTTCGTGGCACGATATTTTGCACTAGTTCGGCCTGTTTTGGACCGAGTTTCGTAAGGCCACCAAACAGTCCCGAATGCACCCAACTAATATGAAACGCACCTAAACATCAATTTAGGGTCCAATGGGGTGGATCGGGTGCGTTCGTTGCGAAAAATTCCGATGCGATTTTGTGGCATGAACTATTGCACTAGTTCGGCCCGTTTTACACCGAGTTTCGTAAGGCAACGAAACGGTCCCGAATGCACCCAAATAGTACGAAACGCGCCAAAACGTCAGTTTAGGGTCCAATTGGGTGGATCGGGTGCGTTCGTTGCGAAAAATTCCGATGCGACTTCGTGGCACGAACTATTGCACTAGTTCGGCCCGTTTTGCACCGAGTTTCGTAAGGCAACCAAACAGTCCGGAATGCACCCAAATAGTACGAAACGCAGCAAAACGTCAGTTTAAGGTCCAACAAGGTGGATCAGGTGCGTTCGTTGCGAAACATTCTGATGCAACTTTGTGGCACGAACTTTTGCACTAGTTCGGCCCGTTTTGCATCGAGTTTCGTAAGGCAACCAAACAGTCCCGAATGCACCCAAATAGAATGAAACGCACCAAAATGTCAGTTTAGGGTCCAATGGGGTGGATCGGGTGCGTTCGTTGCCAAAAATTCCGATGCGATTTCGTGGCACGTACTATTGCACTAGTTCGGCCCGTTTTACACTGAGTTTCGTAAGGCAACCAAACGTTGCCGAATGCACTCAAATAGTACGAAACACACCAAAATGTCAGTTTAGGGTCCAACGGGGTGGATCGGGTGCCTTCGTTGCAAAAAATTCCGACGCGACTTCGTGGCACGAACTATTGCACTAGTTCGGCCCGTTTTGCACCGAGTTTCGTAAGGCAACCAAACGGTCCCGAATGCTCCCAAATAGTATGACACACACCAAAACGTCAGTTTAGGGTCCAACAAGGTACATTAGGTGCGTTCGTTGCGAAAAATTCTGATGCAACTTTGTGGCACGAACTTTTGCACTAGTTCGGCCCATTTTGCACCGAGTTTCGTAAGGCAACCAAAGAGTGCCGAATGCACCCAAATAGTATGAAACGCACCAAAACGTCAGTTTAGGGTCCAATGGGGTGGATAGGGTGCATGCGTTGCGAAAAATTCCTATGCGACTTCGTGGCACGAACTTTTGCACTAGTTCGGCCCATTTTGCACCGAGTTTCGTAAGACAAACAAACGGTCCCGAATGCACCCAAATAGTATGAAACACACCAAAACGTCAGTTTAGGGTCCAAAGGAGTCGATCGGGTGCGTTCGTTGCTAAAAATTCAGATGCGACTTCGTGGCACGAAC
This sequence comes from Panicum virgatum, assembly GCF_016808335.1. Lineage (NCBI taxonomy): Eukaryota > Viridiplantae > Streptophyta > Magnoliopsida > Poales > Poaceae > Panicum > Panicum virgatum. The sequence continues at coordinate 42,420 of NW_024376329.1, forward strand.
TTTTGCAGTAGTTCGGCCCGTTTTGCACCGAGTTTCGTAAGGCAACCAAACGGTCCCGAATGCACCCAAATAGTCTGAAATGCACCAAAACGTCAGTTTAGGGTCCAACAAGGTGGATCGGGTGCCTTCGTTGCGAAAAATTTCGATGCGACTTCGTGGCACGAACTTTTGCATTAGTTCGGCCCGTTTTGCACCTAATTTCGTAAGGCAACCAAACGGTCCCGAATGCAGCCAAATAGTACGAAACACAACAAAATGACAATTTAGGGTCCAATGGGGTGCATCGGGTGCATTCGTTGCGACAAATTCTGAAGCGACTTCGTGGCACGAACTTATGCACTAGTTCGGTCCGTTTTGCACCGAGTTTCGTAAGTCAACCAAACGGTCCCGAATGCACCCAAATAGTATGACACGCACCAAAACGTCATTTTAGGGTCCAAAGGGGAGGATCGGGTGTGTTCGTTGCGAAAAAATCCGACGCGACTTCGTGGCACGGACTTTTGCACTAGTTCGGCCTGTTTTGCTCTGAGTTTCGTAAGGCAACCAAACGGTCCCGAATGCACCCAAATAGTACGAAACGCACCAAAACGTCAATTTAGGGTCCAACGGGGTGGATAAGGGTGCATTCGTTGCGAAAAACTCCGATGCGACTTCGTGGCACGATCTTTTGCACTTGTTTGGCCCGTTTAGGACCGAGTTTCGTAAGGCCACCAAACAGTCCCGAATGCACCCAACTACTATGAAACGCACCAAAACGTAAGTTTAGGGTCCAATGGGGTGGATCGGGTGCGTTCGTTGCGAAAAATTCTGATGCGATTTCGTGGCATGAACTATTGCACTAGTAAGCCCATTTTACACCGAGTTTCGTAAGGCAACCAAACGGTCCCGAATGCACCCAAATAGTATGAAACGCACCAAAACATCGGTTTAGGGTCCAACGGGGTGGATCGGGTGCATTCGTTGCGAAAAATTCCGACGCTACTTTGTGGCACGAACTTTTGCACTAGTTCGGCCCGTTTTGCTCCGAGTTTCGTAAGGCAACCAAACGGTCCCGAATGCACCCAAATAGTACGAAACACACCAAAACGTCAGTTTAGGGTCCAACAAGTTGGATCGGGTGCGTTCATTGTGAAAAATTCTGATGCCACTTCGTGGCACGAACTATTGCACTAGTTCGGCCCCTTTTGCACCGAGTTTCGTAAGGCAACCAAACAGTCCCGAATGCACCCAAATACTACGAAACGCACCAAAACGTCAGTTTGGGGTCCAACATGGTGGATCAGGTGCGTTTGTTGCGAAAAATTCTATTGCAACTTTGTGGCACGAACTTTTGCACTAGTTCGGCCCATTTTGCACCGAGTTTCGTAAGGCAACCAAAGAGTCCCGAATGCACCCAAATAGTATGAAACGCACCAAAACGTCAGTTGAGGGTCCAATGGAGTGGATCGGGTGCATTCGTTGCGAAAAATTCCTATGCGACTTCATGGCACGAACTTTTGCACTAGTTCGGCCCATTTTGCACCGAGTTTTGTAAGACAAACAAACAGTCCCGAATGCACCCAAATAGTATGAAACGCACCAAAACGTCAGTTTAGGGTCCAACGGGGTGGATCGGGTGCGTTCGTTGCTAAAAATTCAGATGCGACTTCGTGGCACGAACTTTTGCAGTAGTTCGGCCCGTTTTGCACCGAGTTTCGTAAGGCAACCAAACGGTCCCGAATGCACCCAAATAGTCTGAAACGCACCAAAATGTCAGTTTAGGGTCCAACAAGGTGGATCGGGTGCGTTCGTAGCGAAAAATTCCGATGCGATTTTGTGGCATGAACTATTGCACTGGTTCGGCCCGTTTTACACCGAGTTTCGTAAGGCAACGAAACGGTCCCCAATGCACCCAAATAGTACGAAACGCACCAAAACGTCAGTTTAGGGTCCAATTGGGTGGATCGGGTGCGTTCGTTGCGAAAAATTCCGATGCGACTTCGTGGCACGAACTATTGCACTAGTTCGGCCCGTTTTGCACCGAGTTTCGTAAGGCAACCAAACAGTCCCGAATGCACCCAAATAGTACGAAACGCAATAAAACGTCAGTTTGGGGTCCAACATGGTGGATCAGGTGCGTTCGTTGCGAAACATTCTGATGCAACTTTGTGGCACGAACTTTTGCACTAGTTCGGCCCGTTTTGCACCGAGTTTCGTAAGGCAACCAAACAGTCCCGAATGCACCCAAATAGAATGAAACGCACCAAAACGTCAGTTTAGGGTCCAATGGGGTGGATCGGGTGCATTCGTTGAGAAAAATTCCGATGCGACTTCGTGGCACGAACTTTTGCACTATTTCGGCCCGTTTTGCACCGAGTTTCGTAAGGCCACTAAACAGGCCTGAATGCACCCAACTAATATGAAACGCACCAAAACATCAGTTTAGGGTCCAATGGGGTGGATCGGGTGCGTTCGTTGCCAAAAAATTCCGATATGATTTCGTGGCACGTACTATTGCACTAGTTCGGCCCGTTTTACCCCAAGTTTCGTAAGGCAACCAAACGTTCCCGAATGCACCCAAATTGTCTGAAACGCACCAAAACGTCAGTTTAGGGTCCAACAAGGTGGATCGGGTGCCTTCGTTGCGAAAAATTCCGATGCGACTTCGTGGCACGAACTTTTGCATTAGTTCGGCCCGTTTTGCACCTAGTTTCGTAAGGCAACCAAACGGTCCCGAATGCACCCAAATAGTAAGAAACACACCAAAATGTCAATTTAGGGTCCAATGGGGTGAATCGGGTGCGTTCGTTGCGACAAATTCCGATGCGACTTCGTGGCACGAACTTATGCACTAGTTCGGTCCGTTTTGCACCGAGTTTCGTAAGGCAACCAAACGGTCCCGAATGCACCCAAATAGTATGACACGCACCAAAACGTCATTTTAGGGTCCAAAGGGGACGATCGGGTGTGTTCGTTGCGAAAAAATCCGACGCGACTTCGTGGCACAGACTTTTGCACCAGTTTGGCCCGTTTTGCTCTGAGTTTCGTAATGCAACCAAACGGACCAGAATGCACCCAAATAGTACGAAACGCACCAAAACGTCAGTTTAGGGTCCAACGGGGTGGATAGGGTGCATTCGTTGCGAAAAATTCAGATGTGACTTCGTGGCACAATCTTTTGCACTAGTTCGGCCCGTTTTTGACCGAGTTTCGTAAGGACACCAAACAGTCCCGAATGCACCCAACTAATATGAAACGCACCAAAACGTCAGTTTAGGGTCCAATGGGGTGGATTGGGTGCGTTCGTTGCGAAAAATTCCGATGCGATTTCGTGGCATGAACTATTGCACTAGTTCGGCCCATTTTACACCGAGTTTCGTAAGGCAACCAAACGGTCCCGAATGCACCCAAATAGTCTGAAATGCACCAAAACGTCAGTTTAGGGTCCAATGGGGTGGATCGGGTGCGTTCGTTGTGAAAAATTCCGATGCGACTTCGTGGCACGAACTATTGCACTAGTTCGGCCCGTTTTGCACCGAGTTTCGTAAGGCAACCAAACAGTCCCGAATGCACCAAAAAAGTACGAAACGCACCAAAATGTCAGTTTAGGGTCCAACATGGTGGATCAGGTGCGTTCGTTGCGAAACATTCTGATGCAACTTTGTGGCACGAACTTTTGCACTAGTTCGGCCCGTTTTGCACCGAGTTTCGTAAGGCAACCAAACAGTCCCGAATGCACCCAAATAGAATGAAACGCACCAAAACGTCAGTTTAGGGTCCAATGGGCTGGATCGGGTGCATTCGTTGCGAAAAATTCCGATGCGACTTCGTGGCACGAGCTTTTACACTATTTCGGCCCGTTTTGCACCGAGTTTCGTAAGGCCACTTAACAGGCCCGAATGCACCCAACTAATATGAAACACACCAAAACGTCAGTTTAGGGTCCAATGGGGTGGATCGGGTGGGTTCGTTGCCAAAAAATTCCGATGCGATTTCGTGGCACGTACTATTGCACTATTTCGGCCCGTTTTACACCGAGTTTCGTAAGGCAACCAAACGTTCCCGAATGCACCCAAATAGTCTGAAACGCACCAAAACATCAGTTTAGGGTCCAACAAGGTTAATCGGGTGCCTTCGTTGCGAAAAATTCCGATGCAACTTCGTGGCACGAACTTTTGCGTTAGTTCGGCCCGTTTTGCACCTAGTTTCGTAAGGCAACCCAACGGTCCCGAATGCACCCAAATAGTAAGAAACACACCAAAATGTCAATTTAGGGTCCAATGGGGTGCATCGGGTGCGTTCGTTGTGAAAAATTCCGATGCGACTTCGTGGCACGAACTATTGCACTAGTTCGGCCCGTTTTGCACCGAGTTTCGTAAGGCAACCAAACAGTCCCGAATGCACCCAAATAGTACGAAACGCACCAAAATGTCAGTTTGGGGTCCAACATGGTGGATCAGGTGCGTTCGTTGCGAAACATTCTGATGCAACTTTGTGGCACGAACTTTTGCACTAGTTCGGCCCGTTTTGCACCGAGTTTCGTAAGGCAACGAAACGGTCCCCAATGCACCCAAATAGTACGAAATGCACCAAAACGTCAGTTTAGGGTCCAATTGGGTGGATCGGGTGCGTTCGTTGCGAAAAATTCTGATGCGACTTCGTGGCACGAACTATTGCACTAGTTCGGCCCGTTTTGCACCGAGTTTCGTAAGGCAACCAAACAGTCCCGAATGCACCCAAATAGTACGAAACGCAGCAAAACGTCAGTTTAAGGTCCAACAAGGTGGATCAGGTGCGTTCGTTGCGAAACATTCTGATGCAACTTTGTGGCACGAACTTTTGCACTAGTTCGGCCCGTTTTGCATCGAGTTTCGTTAGGCAACCAAACAGTCCCGAATGCACCCAAATAGAATGAAACGCACCAAAATGTCAGTTTAGGGTCCAATGGGGTGGATCGGGTGCGTTCGTTGCCAAAAATTCCGATGCGATTTCGTGGCACGTACTATTGCACTAGTTCGGCCCGTTTTACACTGAGTTTCGTAAGGCAACCAAACGTTGCCGAATGCACTCAAATAGTACGAAACACACCAAAATGTCAGTTTAGGGTCCAACGGGGTGGATCGGGTGCCTTCGTTGCAAAAAATTCCGACGCGACTTCGTGGCACGAACTATTGCACTAGTTCGGCCCGTTTTGCACCGAGTTTCGTAAGGCAACCAAACGGTCCCGAATGCTCCCAAATAGTATGACACACACCAAAACGTCAGTTTAGGGTCCAACAAGGTACATTAGGTGCGTTCGTTGCGAAAAATTCTGATGCAACTTTGTGGCACGAACTTTTGCACTAGTTCGGCCCATTTTGCACCGAGTTTCGTAAGGCAACCAAAGAGTGCCGAATGCACCCAAATAGTATGAAACGCACCAAAACGTCAGTTTAGGGTCCAATGGGGTGGATAGGGTGCATTCGTTGCGAAAAATTCCTATGCGACTTCGTGGCACGAACTTTTGCACTAGTTCGGCCCATTTTGCACCGAGTTTCGTAAGACAAACAAACGGTCCCGAATGCACCCAAATAGTATGAAACACACCAAAACGTCAGTTTAGGGTCCAAAGGAGTGATCGGGTGCGTTCGTTGCTAAAAATTCAGATGCGACTTCGTGGCACGAACTTTTGCAGTAGTTCGGTCCGTTTTGCACCGAGTTTCGTAAGGCAACCAAACGGTCCCGAATGCACCCAAATAGTCTGAAACGCACCAAAACATCAGTTTAGGGTCCAACAAGGTGGATCGGGTGCCTTCGTTGCGAAAAATTTCGATGCGACTTCATGGCACGAACTTTTGCATTAGTTCGGCCCGTTTTGCACCTAATTTCGTAAGGCAACCAAACGGTCCCGAATGCAGCCAAATAGTATGAAACACACCAAAATGACAATTTAGGGTCCAATGGGGTGCATCGGGTGCATTCGTTGCGACAAATTCTGAAGCGACTTCGTGGCACGAACTTATGCACTAGTTCGGTCCGTTTTGCACCGAGTTTCGTAAGGCAACCAAATGGTCCCGAATGCACCCAAATAGTATGACACGCACCAAAACGTCATTTTAGGGTCCAAAGGGGAGGATCGGGTGTGTTCGTTGCGAAAAAATCCGACGCGACTTCGTGGCACGGACTTTTGCACTAGTTCGGCCTGTTTTGCTCTGAGTTTCGTAAGGCAACCAAACGGTCCCGAATGCACCCAAATAGTACGAAACGCACCAAAACGTCAATTTAGGGTCCAACGGGGTGGATAAGGGTGCATTCGTTGCGAAAAACTCCGATGCGACTTCGTGGCACGATCTTTTGCACTTGTTTGGCCCGTTTTGGACCGAGTTTCGTAAGGCCACCAAACAGTGCCGAATGCACCCAACTAATATGAAACGCACCAAAACGTCAGTTTAGGGTCCAATGGGGTGGATCGGGTGCGTTCGTTGCGAAAAATTCCGATGCGATTTCGTGGCATGAACTATTGCACTAGTAAGCCCATTTTACACCGAGTTTCGTAAGGCAACCAAACGGTCCCGAATGCACCCAAATAGTATGAAACGCACCAAAACATCGGTTTAGGGTCCAACGGGGTGGATCGGGTGCGTTCGTTGCGAAAAATTCCGACGCTACTTTGTGGCACGAACTTTTGCACTAGTTCGGCCCGTTTTGCTCCGAGTTTCGTAAGGCAACCAAACGGTCCCGAATGCACCCAAATAGTACGAAACACACCAAAACGTCAGTTTAGGGTCCAACAAGTTGGATCGGGTGCGTTCATTGTGAAAAATTCTGATGCCACTTCGTGGCACGAACTATTGCACTAGTTCGGCCCCTTTTGCACCGAGTTTCGTAAAGCAACCAAACATTCCCGAATGCACCCAAATACTACGAAACGCACCAAAACGTCAGTTTGGGGTCCAACATGGTGGATCAGGTGCGTTTGTTGCGAAAAATTCTAATGCAACTTTGTGGCACGAACTTTTGCACTAGTTCGGCCCATTTTGCACCGAGTTTCGTAAGGCAACCAAAGAGTCCCGAATGCACCCAAATAGTATGAAACGCACCAAAACGTCAGTTGAGGGTCCAATGGAGTGGATCGGGTGCATTCGTTGCGAAAAATTCCTATGCGACTTCATGGCACGAACTTTTGCACTAGTTCGGCCCATTTTGCACCGAGTTTTGTAAGACAAACAAACAGTCCCGAATGCACCCAAATAGTATGAAACGCACCAAAATGTCAGTTTAGGGTCCAACGGGGTGGATCGGGTGCGTTCGTTGCTAAAAATTCAGATGCGACTTCGTGGCACGAACTTTTGCAGTAGTTCGGCCCGTTTTGCACCGAGTTTCGTAAGTCAACCAAACGGTCCCGAATGCACCCAAATAGTCTGAAACGCACCAAAACGTCAGTTTAGGGTCCAACAAGCTGGATCGGGTGCGTTCGTAGCGAAAAATTCCGATGCGATTTTGTGGCATGAACTATTGCACTGGTTCGGCCCGTTTTACACCGAGTTTCGTAAGGCAACGAAACGGTCCCCAATGCACCCAAATAGTACGAAACGCACCAAAACGTCAGTTTAGGGTCCAATTGGGTGGATCGGGTGCGTTCGTTGCGAAAAATTCCGATGCGACTTCGTGGCACGAACTATTGCACTAGTTCGGCCCATTTTGCACCGAGTTTCGTAAGGCAACCAAACAGTCCCGAATGCACCCAAATAGTACGAAACGCAATAAAACGTCAGTTTGGGGTCCAACATGGTGGATCAGGTGCGTTCGTTGCGAAACATTCTGATGCAACTTTGTGGCACGAACTTTTGCACTAGTTCGGCCCGTTTTGCACCGAGTTTCGTAAGGCAACCAAACAGTCCCGAATGCACCCTAATAGAATGAAACGCACCAAAACGTCAGTTTAGGGTCTAATGGGGTGGATCGGGTGCATTTGTAGCGAAAAATTCCGATGCGACTTCGTGGCACGAACTTTTACACTATTTCGGCCCGTTTTGCACCGAGTTTCGTAAGGCCACTAAACAGGCCCGAATGCACCCAACTAATATGAAACACACCAAAACGTCAGTTTAGGGTCCAATGGGGTGGATCGGGTGCGTTCGTTGCCAAAAAATTCCGATGCGATTTCGTGGCACGTACTATTGCACTAGTTCGGCCCGTTTTACACCGAGTTTCGTAAGGCAACCAAACGTTCCCGAATGCACCCAAATAGTCTGAAACGCACCAAAATGTCAGTTTAGGGTCCAACAAGGTGGATCGGGTGCCTTCGTTGCGAAAAATTCCGATGCGACTTCGTGGCACGAACTTTTGCATTAGTTCGGTCCGTTTTGCACCGAGTTTCGTAAGGCAACCAAACGGTCCCGAATGCACCCAAATAGTATGACACGCACCAAAACGTCATTTTAGGGTCCAAAGGGGACGATCGGGTGTGTTCGTTGCGAAAAAATCCGACGCGACTTCGTGGCACAGACTTTTGCACCAGTTTGGCCCGTTTTGCTCTGAGTTTCGTAATGCAACCAAACGGACCAGAATGCACCCAAATAGTACGAAACGCACCAAAACGTCAGTTTAGGGTCCAACGGGGTGGATAGGGTGCATTCGTTGCGAAAAATTCAGATGTGACTTCGTGGCACAATCTTTTGCACTAGTTCGGCCCGTTTTTGACCGAGTTTCGTAAGGACACCAAACAGTCCCGAATGCACCCAACTAATATGAAACGCACCAAAACGTCAGTTTAGGGTCCAATGGGGTGGATTGGGTGCGTTCGTTGCGAAAAATTCCGATGCGATTTCGTGGCATGAACTATTGCACTAGTTCGGCCCATTTTACACCGAGTTTCGTAAGGCAACCAAACGGTCCCGAATGCACCCAAATAGTCTGAAATGCACCAAAACGTCAGTTTAGGGTCCAATGGGGTGGATCGGGTGCGTTCGTTGTGAAAAATTCCGATGCGACTTCGTGGCACGAACTATTGCACTAGTTCGGCCCGTTTTGCACCGAGTTTCGTAAGGCAACCAAACAGTCCCGAATGCACCAAAAAAGTACGAAACGCACCAAAATGTCAGTTTAGGGTCCAACATGGTGGATCAGGTGCGTTCGTTGCGAAACATTCTGATGCAACTTTGTGGCACGAACTTTTGCACTAGTTCGGCCCGTTTTGCACCGAGTTTCGTAAGGCAACCAAACAGTCCCGAATGCACCCAAATAGAATGAAACGCACCAAAACGTCAGTTTAGGGTCCAATGGGCTGGATCGGGTGCATTCGTTGCGAAAAATTCCGATGCGACTTCGTGGCACGAGCTTTTACACTATTTCGGCCCGTTTTGCACCGAGTTTCGTAAGGCCACTTAACAGGCCCGAATGCACCCAACTAATATGAAACACACCAAAACGTCAGTTTAGGGTCCAATGGGGTGGATCGGGTGGGTTCGTTGCCAAAAAATTCCGATGCGATTTCGTGGCACGTACTATTGCACTATTTCGGCCCGTTTTACACCGAGTTTCGTAAGGCAACCAAACGTTCCCGAATGCACCCAAATAGTCTGAAACGCACCAAAACATCAGTTTAGGGTCCAACAAGGTTAATCGGGTGCCTTCGTTGCGAAAAATTCCGATGCAACTTCGTGGCACGAACTTTTGCGTTAGTTCGGCCCGTTTTGCACCTAGTTTCGTAAGGCAACCCAACGGTCCCGAATGCACCCAAATAGTAAGAAACACACCAAAATGTCAATTTAGGGTCCAATGGGGTGCATCGGGTGCGTTCGTTGTGAAAAATTCCGATGCGACTTCGTGGCACGAACTATTGCACTAGTTCGGCCCGTTTTGCACCGAGTTTCGTAAGGCAACCAAACAGTCCCGAATGCACCCAAATAGTACGAAACGCACCAAAATGTCAGTTTGGGGTCCAACATGGTGGATCAGGTGCGTTCGTTGCGAAACATTCTGATGCAACTTTGTGGCACGAACTTTTGCACTAGTTCGGCCCGTTTTGCACCGAGTTTCGTAAGGCAACGAAACGGTCCCCAATGCACCCAAATAGTACGAAATGCACCAAAACGTCAGTTTAGGGTCCAATTGGGTGGATCGGGTGCGTTCGTTGCGAAAAATTCTGATGCGACTTCGTGGCACGAACTATTGCACTAGTTCGGCCCGTTTTGCACCGAGTTTCGTAAGGCAACCAAACAGTCCCGAATGCACCCAAATAGTACGAAACGCAGCAAAACGTCAGTTTAAGGTCCAACAAGGTGGATCAGGTGCGTTCGTTGCGAAACATTCTGATGCAACTTTGTGGCACGAACTTTTGCACTAGTTCGGCCCGTTTTGCATCGAGTTTCGTTAGGCAACCAAACAGTCCCGAATGCACCCAAATAGAATGAAACGCACCAAAATGTCAGTTTAGGGTCCAATGGGGTGGATCGGGTGCGTTCGTTGCCAAAAATTCCGATGCGATTTCGTGGCACGTACTATTGCACTAGTTCGGCCCGTTTTACACTGAGTTTCGTAAGGCAACCAAACGTTGCCGAATGCACTCAAATAGTACGAAACACACCAAAATGTCAGTTTAGGGTCCAACGGGGTGGATCGGGTGCCTTCGTTGCAAAAAATTCCGACGCGACTTCGTGGCACGAACTATTGCACTAGTTCGGCCCGTTTTGCACCGAGTTTCGTAAGGCAACCAAACGGTCCCGAATGCTCCCAAATAGTATGACACACACCAAAACGTCAGTTTAGGGTCCAACAAGGTACATTAGGTGCGTTCGTTGCGAAAAATTCTGATGCAACTTTGTGGCACGAACTTTTGCACTAGTTCGGCCCATTTTGCACCGAGTTTCGTAAGGCAACCAAAGAGTGCCGAATGCACCCAAATAGTATGAAACGCACCAAAACGTCAGTTTAGGGTCCAATGGGGTGGATAGGGTGCATTCGTTGCGAAAAATTCCTATGCGACTTCGTGGCACGAACTTTTGCACTAGTTCGGCCCATTTTGCACCGAGTTTCGTAAGACAAACAAACGGTCCCGAATGCACCCAAATAGTATGAAACACACCAAAACGTCAGTTTAGGGTCCAAAGGAGTCGATCGGGTGCGTTCGTTGCTAAAAATTCAGATGCGACTTCGTGGCACGAACTTTTGCAGTAGTTCGGTCCGTTTTGCACCGAGTTTCGTAAGGCAACCAAACGGTCCCGAATGCACCCAAATAGTCTGAAACGCACCAAAACATCAGTTTAGGGTCCAACAAGGTGGATCGGGTGCCTTCGTTGCGAAAAATTTCGATGCGACTTCATGGCACGAACTTTTGCATTAGTTCGGCCCGTTTTGCACCTAATTTCGTAAGGCAACCAAACGGTCCCGAATGCAGCCAAATAGTATGAAACACACCAAAATGACAAATTAGGGTCCAATGGGGTGCATCGGGTGCATTCGTTGCGACAAATTCTGAAGCGACTTCGTGGCACGAACTTATGCACTAGTTCGGTCCGTTTTGCACCGAGTTTCGTAAGGCAACCAAATGGTCCCGAATGCACCCAAATAGTATGACACGCACCAAAACGTCATTTTAGGGTCCAAAGGGGAGGATCGGGTGTGTTCGTTGCGAAAAAATCCGACGCGACTTCGTGGCACGGACTTTTGCACTAGTTCGGCCTGTTTTGCTCTGAGTTTCGTAAGGCAACCAAACGGTCCCGAATGCACCCAAATAGTACGAAACGCACCAAAACGTCAATTTAGGGTCCAACGGGGTGGATAAGGGTGCATTCGTTGCGAAAAACTCCGATGCGACTTCGTGGCACGATCTTTTGCACTTGTTTGGCCCGTTTTGGACCGAGTTTCGTAAGGCCACCAAACAGTGCCGAATGCACCCAACTAATATGAAACGCACCAAAACGTCAGTTTAGGGTCCAATGGGGTGGATCGGGTGCGTTCGTTGCGAAAAATTCCGATGCGATTTCGTGGCATGAACTATTGCACTAGTAAGCCCATTTTACACCGAGTTTCGTAAGGCAACCAAACGGTCCCGAATGCACCCAAATAGTATGAAACGCACCAAAACATCGGTTTAGGGTCCAACGGGGTGGATCGGGTGCGTTCGTTGCGAAAAATTCCGACGCTACTTTGTGGCACGAACTTTTGCACTAGTTCGGCCCGTTTTGCTCCGAGTTTCGTAAGGCAACCAAACGGTCCCGAATGCACCCAAATAGTACGAAACACACCAAAACGTCAGTTTAGGGTCCAACAAGTTGGATCGGGTGCGTTCATTGTGAAAAATTCTGATGCCACTTCGTGGCACGAACTATTGCACTAGTTCGGCCCCTTTTGCACCGAGTTTCGTAAAGCAACCAAACATTCCCGAATGCACCCAAATACTACGAAACGCACCAAAACGTCAGTTTGGGGTCCAACATGGTGGATCAGGTGCGTTTGTTGCGAAAAATTCTAATGCAACTTTGTGGCACGAACTTTTGCACTAGTTCGGCCCATTTTGCACCGAGTTTCGTAAGGCAACCAAAGAGTCCCGAATGCACCCAAATAGTATGAAACGCACCAAAACGTCAGTTGAGGGTCCAATGGAGTGGATCGGGTGCATTCGTTGCGAAAAATTCCTATGCGACTTCATGGCACGAACTTTTGCACTAGTTCGGCCCATTTTGCACCGAGTTTTGTAAGACAAACAAACAGTCCCGAATGCACCCAAATAGTATGAAACGCACCAAAATGTCAGTTTAGGGTCCAACGGGGTGGATCGGGTGCGTTCGTTGCTAAAAATTCAGATGCGACTTCGTGGCACGAACTTTTGCAGTAGTTCGGCCCGTTTTGCACCGAGTTTCGTAAGTCAACCAAACGGTCCCGAATGCACCCAAATAGTCTGAAACGCACCAAAACGTCAGTTTAGGGTCCAACAAGCTGGATCGGGTGCGTTCGTAGCGAAAAATTCCGATGCGATTTTGTGGCATGAACTATTGCACTGGTTCGGCCCGTTTTACACCGAGTTTCGTAAGGCAACGAAACGGTCCCCAATGCACCCAAATAGTACGAAACGCACCAAAACGTCAGTTTAGGGTCCAATTGGGTGGATCGGGTGCGTTCGTTGCGAAAAATTCCGATGCGACTTCGTGGCACGAACTATTGCACTAGTTCGGCCCATTTTGCACCGAGTTTCGTAAGGCAACCAAACAGTCCCGAATGCACCCAAATAGTACGAAACGCAATAAAACGTCAGTTTGGGGTCCAACATGGTGGATCAGGTGCGTTCGTTGCGAAACATTCTGATGCAACTTTGTGGCACGAACTTTTGCACTAGTTCGGCCCGTTTTGCACCGAGTTTCGTAAGGCAACCAAACAGTCCCGAATGCACCCTAATAGAATGAAACGCACCAAAACGTCAGTTTAGGGTCTAATGGGGTGGATCGGGTGCATTTGTAGCGAAAAATTCCGATGCGACTTCGTGGCACGAACTTTTACACTATTTCGGCCCGTTTTGCACCGAGTTTCGTAAGGCCACTAAACAGGCCCGAATGCACCCAACTAATATGAAACACACCAAAACGTCAGTTTAGGGTCCAATGGGGTGGATCGGGTGCGTTCGTTGCCAAAAAATTCCGATGCGATTTCGTGGCACGTACTATTGCACTAGTTCGGCCCGTTTTACACCGAGTTTCGTAAGGCAACCAAACGTTCCCGAATGCACCCAAATAGTCTGAAACGCACCAAAATGTCAGTTTAGGGTCCAACAAGGTGGAACGGGTGCCTTTGTTGCGAAAAATTCCAATGCGACTTCGTGGCACGAACTTTTGCATTAGTTCGGCCCGTTTTGCACCTAGTTTCGTAAGGCAACCCAACGGTCCCAAATGCACCCAAATAGTAAGAAACACACCAAAATGTCAATTTAGGGTCCAATGGGGTGGATCGAGTGCGTTCGTTGCGACAAATTCCGATGCGACTTCGTGGCACGAACTTATGCACTAGTTCGGTCCGTTTTGCACCGAGTTTCGTAAGGCAACCAAACGGTCCCGAATGCACCCAAATAGTATGACACGCACCAAAACGTCATTTTAGGGTCCAAAGGGGACGATCGGGTGTGTTCGTTGCGAAAAAATCCGATGCGACTTCGTGGCACAGACTTTTGCACCAGTTTGGCCCGTTTTGCTCTGAGTTTCGTAATGCAACCAAACGGACCAGAATGCACCCAAATAGTACGAAACGCACCAAAACGTCAGTTTAGGGTCCAACGGGGTGGATAGGGTGCATTCGTTGCGAAAAATTCAGATGTGACTTCGTGGCACAATCTTTTGCACTAGTTCGGCCCGTTTTTGACCGAGTTTCGTAAGGACACCAAACAGTCCCGAATGCACCCAACTAATATGAAACGCACCAAAACGTCAGTTTAGGGTCCAATGGGGTAGATTGGGTGCGTTCGTTGCGAAAAATTCCGATGCGACTTCGTGGCACGAACTATTGCACTAGTTCGGCCCGTTTTGCACCGAGTTTCGTAAGGCAACCAAACAGTCCCGAATGCACCCAAATAGTACGAAACGCACCAAAATGTCAGTTTGGGGTCCAACATGGTGGATCAGGTGCGTTCGTTGCGAAACATTCTGATGCAACTTTGTGGCACTAACTTTTGCACTAGTTCGGCCCGTTTTGCACCGAGTTTCGTAAGGCAACCAAACAGTCCCGAATGCACCCAAATACAATGAAACGTACCAAAACGTCAGTTTAGGGTCCAATGGGGTGGATCGGGTGCATTCGTTGAGATAAATTCCGATGCGACTTCGTGGCACGAACTTTTGCACTAGTTCGGCCCGTTTTGCACCGAGTTTCGTAAGGCAACCAAATGGTCCCGAGTGCACCCAAATAGTACGAAACACACCAATACGTCAGTTTAGGGTCCAACAAGCTAGATCGGGTGCCTTCGTTGCGAAATTTTCCTACGCGACTTTATTTCACGAACTTTTGCACTAGTTCAGCCCGTTTTGCACCGAGTTTCGTAAGGCAACCAAACAGTCCCGAATGCACCCAAATAGTATGAAACGCACCAAAACGTCAGTTTAGGGTCCAACAAGGTGGATTAGGTGTGTTCGTTGCGAAAAATTCCGATGCGACTTCGTGGCACGAACTATTGCACTAGTTCGGCCCGTTTTGCACCGAGTTTCGTAAGGCAACCAAACAGTCCCGAATGCACCAAAATAGTACGAAACGCACCAAAACGTCAGTTTGGGGTCCAACATGGTGGATCAGGTGCGTTCGTTGCGAAACATTCTGATGCAACTTTGTGGCACGAACTTTTGCACTAGTTCGGCCCGTTTTGCACCGAGTTTCGTAAGGCAACCAAACAGTCCCGAATGCACCCAAATAGAATGAAACGCACCAAAATGTCAGTTTAGGGTCCAATGGGGTGGATAGGGTGCATTCGTTGCGAAAAATTCCTATGCGACTTCGTGGCACGAACTTTTGCACTAGTTCGGCCCATTTTGCACCGAGTTTCGTAAGACAAACAAACGGTCCCAAATGCACCCAAATAGTATGAAACGCACCAACACGTCAGTTTAGGGTCCAACGGGGTCGATCGGGTGCGTTCGTTGCTAAAAATTCAGATGCGACTTCGTGGCACGAACTTTTGCATTAGTTCAGCGCGTTTTGCACCGAGTTTCGTAAGGCAACCAAACGGTCCCGAATGCACCAAATAGTCTGAAACGCACCAAAACGTCAGTTTAGGGTCCAACAAGGTGGATCGGGTGCCTTCGTTGCGAAAAATTCCGATGCGACTTCGTGGCACGAACTTTTGCATTAGTTCAGCCCGTTTTGCACCTAGTTTCGTAAAGCAACCAAACGGTCCTGAATGCAGCCAAATAGTACGAAACACACCAAAATGTCAATTTAGGGTCCAATGGGGTGCATCGGGTGCATTCGTTGCGACAAATTCTGAAGCGACTTCGTGGCACGAACTTATGCACTAGATCGGTCCGTTTTGCACCGAGTTTCGTAAGTCAACCAAACGATCCCGAATGCACCCAAATAGTGCGAAACGCACCAAAACGTCAGTTTAGAGTCCAACCGGGTGGATCGGGTGCGTTCGTTGCGAAAATGCACCCAAATAGTACTAAATGCACCAAAACGTCAGTTTAGGGTCCAACGGGGTGGATCGGGTGCGTTCGTTGCAAAAAATTCCGACGCAACTTCGTGGCATGAATTTTTGCACTAGTTCGGCCCGTTTTGCACCGAGTTTCGTAAGGCAACCAAACGGTCCCGAATTCAAACAAATAGTACGAAACGCACCAAAACGTCAGTTTAGGGTCCAACGGGGTGGATCGGGTGCATTCGTTGCGAAAAATTCGAACGCGACTTCGTGGCACGAACTTTGGCAATAGTTCGACCCGTTTTGCAACGAGTTTCGTAAGGCAAACAAACGGTCCCGAATGCACCCAAACAGTACGAAATGCACCAAAACGTCATTTTATTGTCCAACTGGGTGGGTCGGATGCATTCGTTGTGAAAATGCACCCAAATAGTACGAGACGCTCCAAAACATCAGTTTAGGGTCCAACGGGGTGGATCGGGTGCGTTCGTTGCGACAAATTCCGACGCGACTTCGTGGCAAGAACTATTGCACTAGTTCGGCCCGTTTTGCACCGAGTTTCGTAAGGCAACCAAATGGTCCCGAGTGCACCCAAATAGTACGAAACGCACCAATACGTCAGTTTAGGGTCCAACAAGCTAGATCGGGTGCCTTCGTTGCGAAATTTTCCAACGCGACTTTGTTTCACGAACTTTTGCACTAGTTCGGCCCGTTTTGCACCGAGTTTCGTAAGGCAACCAAACAGTCCCGAATGCACCCAAATAGTATGAAACGCACCAAAATGTCAGTTTAGGGTCCAACAAGGTGGATTAGGTGCGTTCGTTGCGAAAAATTCCTATGCGACTTCGTGGCACGAACTTTTGCACTAGTTCGGCCCATTTTGCACCGAGTTTCGTAAGACAAACAAACGGTCCCAAATGCACCCAAGTAGTATGAAACGCACCAACACGTCAGTTTAGGGTCCAACGGGGTCCATCGGGTGCGTTCGTTGCTAAAAATTCTGATGCGACTTCGTGGCACGAACTTTTGCATTAGTTCAGCGCGTTTTGCACCGAGTTTCGTAAGGCAACCAAACGGTCCCGAATGCACCAAATAGTCTGAAACGCACCAAAACGTCAATTTAGGGTCCAACAAGGTGGATCGGGTGCCTTCGTTGCGAAAAATTCCGATGCGACATCGTGGCATGAACTTTTGCATTAGTTCAGCGCATTTTGCACCGAGTTTCGTAAGGCAACCAAACAGTCCCGAATGCACCCAAATAGTACGAGACGCACCAAAACGTCAGTTTGGGGTCCAACATGGTGGATCAGGTGCGTTCGTTGCGAAACATTCTGATGCAACTTTGTGGCACGAACTTTTGCACTAGTTCGGCCCGTTTTGCACCGAGTTTCGTAAGGCAACCAAACAGTCCCGAATGCACCCAAATAGAATGAAACGCTCCAAAACGTCAGTTTAGGGTCCAATGGGGTAGATAGGGTGCATTCGTTGCGAAAAATTCCTATGCGACTTCGTGGCACGAACTTTTGCACTAGTTCGGCCCATTTTGCATCGAGTTTCGTAAGACAAACAAACGGTCCCGAATGCACCCAAATAGTATGAAACGCACCAAAACGTCAGTTTAGGGTCCAACGGGGTCGATCGGGTGCGTTCGTTGCTAAAAATTCAGATGCGACTTCGTGGCACGAACTTTTGCATTAGTTCAGCGCGTTTTGCACCGAGTTTCGTAAGGCAACCAAACGGTCCCGAATGCACCAAATAGTCTGAAACGCACCAAAACGTCAGTTTAGGGTCCAACAAGGTGGATCGGGTGCCTTCGTTGCGAAAAATTCCGATGCGACTTCGTGGCACGAACTATTGCATTAGTTCAGCCCGTTTTGCACCTAGTTTCGTAAGGCAATCAAACGGTCCCGAATGCAGCCAAATAGTACGAAACACACCAAAATGTCAATTTAGGGTCCAATGGGGTGCATCGGGTGTGTTCGTTGCGACAAATTCTGAAGCGACTTCGTGGCACGAACTTATGCACTAGTTCGGTCCGTTTTGCACCGAGTTTCGTAAGGCAACCAAACGGTCCCGAATGCACCCAAATAGTGCGAAACGCACCAAAACATCAGTTTAGAGTCCAACCGGGTGGATCGGGTGCGTTCGTTGCGAAAATGCACCCAAATAGTTCTAAATGCACCAAAACGTCAGTTTAAGGTCCAACGGGGTGGATCGGGTGCGTTCGTTGCAAAAAATTTCGACGCAACTTCGTGGCATGAATTTTTGCACTAGTTCGGCCCGTTTTGCACCGAGTTTCGTAAGGCAACCAAACGGTCCCGAATGCAACCAAATAGTACGAAACGCACCAAAACGTCAGTTTAGGGTCCCACGGGGTGGATTGGGTGCATTCGTTGCGAAAAATTCGAACGCGACTTCGTGGCACGAACTTTGGCAATAGTTCGACCCGTTTTGCAACGAGTTTCGTAAGGCAAACAAACGGTCCCGAATGCACCCAAACAGTACGAAATGCACCAAAACGTCATTTTAGTGTCCAACTGGGTGGATCGGCTGCGTTCGTTGTGAAAATGCACCCAAATAGTACGAAACGCTCCAAAACGTCAGTTTAGGGTCTAACGGGGTGGATCGGGTGCATTCGTTGCGACAAATTCCGACGCGACTTCGTGGCAAGAACTATTGCACTAGTTCGGCCCGTTTTGCACCGAGTTTCGTAAGGCAACCAAATGGTCCCGAGTGCACCCAAATAGTACGAAACGCACCAATACGTCAGTTTAGGGTCCAACAAGCTAGATCGGGTGCCTTCGTTGCGAAATTTTCCTACGCGACTTTGTTTCACTAACTTTTGCACTAGTTCGGCCCGTTTTGCACCGAGTTTCGTAAGGCAACCAAACAGTCCCGAATGCACCCAAATAGTACAAAACGCACCAAAACGTCAGTTTGGGGTCCAACATGGTGGATCAGGTGCGTTCGTTGCGAAACATTCTGATGCAACTTTGTGGCACGAACTTTTGCACTAGTTCGGCCCGTTTTGCACCGAGTTTCGTAAGGCAACCAAACAGTCCCGAATGCACCCAAATAGAATGAAACGCACCAAAACGTCAGTTTAGGGTCCAATGGGGGTGGATAGGGTGCATTCGTTGCGAAAAATTCCTATGCGACTTCGTGGCACGAACTTTTGCACTAGTTCGGCCCATTTTGCACCGAGTTTCGTAAGACAAACAAACAGTCCCGAATGCACCCAAATAGTATGAAACGCACCAAAACGTCAGTTTAGGGTCCAACGGGGTCGATCGGGTGCGTTCGTTGCTAAAAATTCAGATGCGACTTCGTGTTACGAACTTTTGCATTAGTTCAGCGCGTTTTGCACCGAGTTTCGTAAGGCAACCAAACGGTCCCGAATGCACCAAATAGTCTGAAACGCACCAAAACGTCAGTTTAGGGTCCAACAAGGTGGATCGGGTGCCTTCGTTGCGAAAAATTCCGATGCGACTTCGTGGCACGAACTTTTGCATTAGTTCAGCCCGTTTTGCACCTAGTTTCGTAAGGCAACCAAACGGTCCCGAATGCAGCCAAATAGTACGAAACACACCAAAATGTCAATTTAGGGTCCAATGGGGTGCATCGGGTGCGTTCGTTGCGACAGATTCTGAAGCGACTTCGTGGCACGAACTTATGCACTAGTTCGGTCCGTTTTGCACCGAGTTTCGTAAGGCAACCAAACGGTCCCGAATGCACCCAAATAGTGCGAAACGCACCAAAATATCAGTTTAGAGTCCAATCGGGTGGATAGGGTGCGTTCGTTGCGAAAATGCACCCAAATAGTTCTAAATGCACCAAAACGTCAGTTTAAGGTCCAACGGGGTGGATCGGGTGCGTTCGTTGCAAAAAATTTCGACGCAACTTCGTGGCATGAATTTTTGCACTAGTTCGGCCCGTTTTGCACCGAGTTTCGTAAGGCAACCAAACGGTCCCGAATGCAACCAAATAGTACGAAACGCACCAAAACGTCAGTTTAGGGTCCAACGGGGTGGATCGGGTGCATTCGTTGCGAAAAATTCGAACGCGACTTCGTGGCACGAACTTTGGCAATAGTTCGACCCGTTTTGCAACGAGTTTCGTAAGGCAAACAAACGGTCCCGAATGCACCCAAACAGTACGAAATGCACCAAAATGTCATTTTAGTGTCCAACTGGGTGGATCGGCTGCGTTCGTTGTGAAAATGCACCCAAATAGTACGAAACGCTCCAAAACGTCAGTTTAGGGTCTAACGGGGTGGATCGGGTGCGTTCGTTGCGACAAATTCCGACGCGACTTCGTGGCAAGAACTATTGCACTAGTTCGGCCCGTTTTGCACCGAGTTTCGTAAGGCAACCAAATGGTCCCGAGTGCACCCAAATAGTACGAAACGCACCAATACGTCAGTTTAGGGTCCAACAAGCTAGATCGGGTGCCTTCGTTGCGAAATTTTCCTACGCGACTTTGTTTCACGAACTTTTGCACTAGTTCGGCCCGTTTTGCACCGAGTTTCGTAAGGCAACCAAACAGTCCCGAATGCACCCAAATAGTATGAAACGCACCAAAACGTCAGTTTAGGGTCCAACAAGGTGGATTAGGTGCGCTCGTTGCGAAAAATTCCGATGCGACTTCGTGGCCCGAACTATTGCACTAGTTCGGCCCGTTTTGCACCGAGTTTCGTAAGACAACCAAACAGTCCCGAATGCACCCAAATAGTACGAAACGCACCAAAACGTCAGTTTGGGGTCCAACATGGTGGATCAGGTGTGTTCGTTGCGAAACATTCTGATGCAACTTTGTGGCACGAACTTTTGCACTAGTTCGGCCCGTTTTGCACCGAGTTTCGTATGGCAACCACACAGTCCCGAATGCACCCAAATAGAATGAAACGCTCCAAAACGTCAGTTTAGGGTCCAATGGGGTGGATAGGGTGCATTCGTTGCGAAAAATTCCTATGCGACTTCGTGGCACGAACTTTTGCACTAGTTCGGCCCATTTTGCATCGAGTTTCGTAAGACAAACAAACGGTCCCGAATGCACCCAAATAGTATGAAACGCACCAAAACGTCAGTTTAGGGTCCAACGGGGGTCGATCGGGTGTGTTCGTTGCTAAAAATTCAGATGCGACTTCGTGGCACGAACTTTTGCATTAGTTCAGCGCGTTTTGCACCGAGTTTCGTAAGGCAACCAAACGGTCCCGAATGCACCAAATAGTCTGAAACGCACCAAAACGTCAGTTTAGGGTCCAACAAGGTGGATCGGGTGCCTTCGTTGCGAAAAATTCCGATGCGACTTCGTGGCACGAACATTTGCATTAGTTCAGCCCGTTTTGCACCTAGTTTCGTAAGGCAACCAAACGGTCCCGAATGCAGCCAAATAGTACGAAACACACCAAAATGTCAATTTAGGGTCCAATGGGGTGCATCGGGTGTGTTCGTTGCGACAAATTCTGAAGCGACTTCGTGGCACGAACTTATGCACTAGTTCGGTCCGTTTTGCACCGAGTTTCGTAAGGCAACCAAACGGTCCCGAATGCACCCAAATAGTGCGAAACGCACCAAAACATCAGTTTAGAGTCCAACCGGGTGGATCGGGTGCGTTCGTTGCGAAAATGAACCCAAATAGTTCTAAATGCACCAAAACGTCAGTTTAAGGTCCAACGGGGTGGATCGGGTGCGTTCGTTGCAAAAAATTTCGACACAACTTCGTGGCATGAATTTTTGCACTAGTTCGGCCCGTTTTGCACCGAGTTTCGTAAGGCAACCAAACGGTCCCGAATGCAACCAAATAGTACGAAACGCACCAAAACGTCAGTTTAGGGTCCAACGGGGTGGATTGGGTGCATTCGTTGCGAAAAATTCGAACGCGACTTCGTGGCACGAACTTTGGCAATAGTTCGACCCGTTTTGCAACGAGTTTCGTAAGGCAAACAAACGGTCCCGAATGCACCCAAACAGTACGAAATGCACCAAACGTCATTTTAGTGTCCAACTGGGTGGATCGGCTGCGTTCGTTGTGAAAATGCACCCAAATAGTACGAAACGCTCCAAAACGTCAGTTTAGGGTCCGAACGGGGTGGATCGGGTGCGTTCGTTGCGACAAATTCCGACGCGACTTCGTGGCAAGAACTATTGCACTAGTTCGGCCCGTTTTGCACCGAGTTTCGTAAGGCAACCAAATGGTCCCGAGTGCACCCAAATAGTACGAAACGCACCAATACGTCAGTTTAGGGTCCAACAAGCTAGATCGGGTGCCTTCGTTGCGAAATTTTCCTACACGACTTTGTTTCACGAACTTTTTGCACTAGTTCGGCCCGTTTTGCACCGAGTTTCGTAAGGCAACCAAACAGTCCCGAATGCACCCAAATAGTATGAAACGCTCCAAAACGTCAGTTTAGGGTCCAACAAGGTGGATTAGGTGCGTTCGTTGCGAAAAATTCCGATGCGACTTCGTTCCCGAACTTTGCACTAGTTCCCGTTTTGCACGAGTTTCGTAAGGCAACCAAACGTCCCGAATGCACCCAAATAGTATGAAACCCACCAAAACGTCAGTTTGGGGTCAAGGGTGGATCAGGTGCGTTCGTTGCGAAACATTCTGATGCGACTTCGTGGCACGAACTTTTGCACTAGTTCGGCCCGTTTTGCACCGAGTTTCGTAACGCAACCAAACAGTCCCGAATGCACCCAAATAGAATGAAACACACACCAAAATGTCAGTTTAGGGTCCAATGGGGTGGATAGGGTGCATTCGTTGCGAAAAATTCCTATGCGACTTCGTGGCACAAACTTTGCACTAGTTCGGCCCATTTTGCACCGAGTTTCGTAAGACAAACAAACGGTCCCGAATGCACCCAAATAGTATGAAACGCACCAAAACGTCAGTTAGGGTCCAACGGGGTCGATCGGGTGCGTTCGTTGCTAAAAATTCAGATGCGACTTCGTGGCACGAACTTTTGCATTAGTTCAGCGCGTTTTGCACCGAGTTTCGTAAGGCAACCAAACGGTCCCGAATGCACCAAATAGTCTGAAACGCACCAAAACGTCAGTTTAGGGTCCAACAAGGTGGATCGGGTGCCTTCGTTGCGAAAAATTCCGATGCGACTTCGTGGCACAAACTTTTGCATTAGCTCAGCCCATTTTGCACCTAGTTTCGTAAGGCAACCAAACGGTCCCGAATGCAGCCAAATAGTATGAAACACACCAAAATGTCAATTTAGGGTCCAATGGGGTGCATCGGGTGCGTTCGTTGCGACAAATTCTGAAGCGACTTCGTGGCACGAACTTATGCACTAGTTCGGTCCGTTTTGCACCGAGTTTCGTAAGGCAACCAAACGGTCCCGAATGCACCCAAATAGTGCGAAACGCACCAAAACGTCAGTTTAGAGTCCAACCGGGTGGATCGGGTGCGTTCGTTGCGAAAATGCACCCAAATAGTACTAAATTGCACCAAAACATCAGTTTAGGGTCCAAAGGGGTGGATCGGGTGCGTTCGTTGCAAAAAATTCCGACGCACCTTCGTGGCCATGAAATTTTTGCACTAGTTCGGCCCGTTTTGCACCGAGTTCGTAAGGCAACCAAACAGTCCCGAATGCAACCCAATAGTACGAAACGCACCAAAACCTCAGTTTAGGGTCCAACGGGGTGGATCGGGTGCGTTCGTTGCGAAACATTCTGATGCAACTTTGTGGCACGAACTTTTGCACTAGTTCGGCCAGTTTTGCACCGAGTTTCGTAACTAACCAAACAGTCCCGAATGCACCCAAATAGAATGAAACGCACCCAAAACGTCAGTTTAGGGTCCAATGGGGTGGATAGGGTGCATTCGTTGCGAAAAATTCCTATGCGACTTCGTGGCACGAACTTTTGCACTAGTTCGGCCCATTTTGCACCGAGTTTCGTAAGACAAACAAACGGTCCCGAATGCACCCAAATAGTATGAAACGCACCAAAACGTCAGTTTAGGGTCCAACGGGGTCGATCGGGTGCGTTCGTTTGCTAAAAATTCAGATGCGACTTCGTGGCACGAACTTTTGCATTAGTTCAGCGCGTTTTGCACCGAGTTTCGTAAGGCAACCAAACGGTCCTCCCGAATGCACCAAATAGTATGAAACGCACCAAAACGTCAGTTTAGGGTCCAACAAGGTGGATCGGGTGCCTTCGTTGCGAAAAATTCCGATGCGACTTCGTGGCACGAACTTTTGCATTAGTTCAGCCCGTTTTGCACCTAGTTTCGTAAGGCAACCAAACGGTCCCGAATGCAGCCAAATAGTATGAAACACACCAAAATGTCAATTTAGGGTCCAATGGGGTGCATCGGGTGCGTTCGTTGCGACAAATTCTGAAGCGACTTCGTGGCACGAACTTATGCACTAGTTCGGTCCGTTTTGCACCGAGTTTCGTAAGGCAACCAAACGGTCCCGAGTGCACCCAAATAGTGCGAAACGCACCAAAACGTCAGTTTAGAGTCCAACCGGGTGGATCGGGTGCGTTCGTTGCGAAAATGCACCCAAATAGTACTAAATGCACCCAAAACGTCAGTTTTGGGTCCAACGGGGTGGATCGGGCGCGTTCGTTGCAAAAAATTTCGACGCAACTTCGTGGCATGAATTTTTGCACTAGTTCGGCCCGTTTTTGCACCGAGTTTCGTAAGGCAACCAAACGGTCGCGAATGCAAACAAATAGTACGAAACGCACCAAAACGTCAGTTTAGGGTCCAACGGGGTGGATCGGGTGCATTCGTTGCGAAAATTCGAACGCGACTTCGTGGCATGAACTTTGGCAATAGTTCGACCCGTTTTGCAACGAGTTTCGTAAGGCAAACAAACGGTCCCGAATGCACCCAAACAGTACGAAATGCACCAAAACGTCATTTTAGTGTCCAACTGGGTGGATCGGCTGCGTTCGTTGTGAAAATGCACCCCAAATAGTACGAAACGCTCCAAAACGTCAGTTTAGGGTCCGACGGGGTGGATCGGGTGCGTTCGTTGCGACAAATTCCGACGCGACTTCGTGGCAAGAACTATTGCACTAGTTCGGCCCGTTTTGCACCGAGTTTCGTAAGGCAACCAAATGGTCCCGAGTGCACCCAAATAGTACGAAACGCACCAATACGTCAGTTTAGGGTCCAACAAGCTAGATCGGGTGCCTTCGTTGCGAAATTTTCCTACACGACTTTGTTTCACGAACTTTTGCACTAGTTCGGCCCGTTTTGCACCGAGTTTCGTAAGGCAACCAAACAGTCCCGAATGCACCCAAATAGTATGAAACGCTCCAAAACGTCAGTTTTAGGGTCCAACAAGGTGGATTAGGTGCGTTCGTTGCGAAAAATTCCGATGCGACTTCGTGGCCCGAAACTATTGCACTAGTTCGGCCCGTTTTGCACCGAGTTTCGTAAGGCAACCAAACAGTCCCGAATGCACCCAAATAGTATGAAACCCACCAAAACGTCAGTTTGGGGTCCAACATGGTGGATCAGGTGCGTTCGTTGCGAAACATTCTGATGCAACTTTGTGGCACGAACTTTTGCACTAGTTCGGCCCGTTTTGCACCGAGTTTCGTAACGCAACCAAACAGTCCCGAATGCACCCAAATAGAATGAAACGCACCAAAATGTCAGTTTAGGGTCCAATGGGGTGGATAGGGTGCATTCGTTGCGAAAAATTCCTATGCGACTTCGTGGCACAAACTTTTGCACTAGTTCGGCCCATTTTGCACCGAGTTTCGTAAGACAAACAAACGGTCCCGAATGCACCCAAATAGTATGAAACGCACCAAAACGTCAGTTTAGGGTCCAACGGGGTCGATCGGGTGCGTTCGTTGCTAAAAATTCAGATGCGACTTCGTGGCACGAACTTTTGCATTAGTTCAGCGCGTTTTGCACCGAGTTTCGTAAGGCAACCAAACGGTCCCGAATGCACCAAATAGTCTGAAACGCACCAAAACGTCAGTTTAGGGTCCAACAAGGTGGATCGGGTGCCTTCGTTGCGAAAAATTCCGATGCGACTTCGTGGCACAAACTTTTGCATTAGCTCAGCCCATTTTGCACCTAGTTTCGTAAGGCAACCAAACGGTCCCGAATGCAGCCAAATAGTATGAAACACACCAAAATGTCAATTTAGGGTCCAATGGGGTGCATCGGGTGCGTTCGTTGCGACAAATTCTGAAGCGACTTCGTGGCACGAACTTATGCACTAGTTCGGTCCGTTTTGCACCGAGTTTCGTAAGGCAACCAAACGGTCCCGAATGCACCCAAATAGTGCGAAACGCACCAAAACGTCAGTTTAGAGTCCAACCGGGTGGATCGGGTGCGTTCGTTGCGAAAATGCACCCAAATAGTACTAAATGCACCAAAACATCAGTTTAGGGTCCAACGGGGTGGATCGGGTGCGTTCGTTGCAAAAAATTCCGACGCACCTTCGTGGCATGAATTTTTGCACTAGTTCGGCCCGTTTTGCACCGAGTTTCGTAAGGCAACCAAACAGTCCCGAATGCAACCAAATAGTACGAAACGCACCAAAACATCAGTTTAGGGTCCAACGGGGTGGATCGGGTGCGTTCGTTGCGAAACATTCTGATGCAACTTTGTGGCACGAACTTTTGCACTAGTTCGGCCCGTTTTGCACCGAGTTTCGTAACTTAACCAAACAGTCCCGAATGCACCCAAATAGAATGAAACGCACCAAAACGTCAGTTTAGGGTCCAATGGGGTGGATAGGGTGCATTCGTTGCGAAAAATTCCTATGCGACTTCGTGGCACGAACTTTTGCACTAGTTCGGCCCATTTTGCACCGAGTTTCGTAAGACAAACAAACGGTCCCGAATGCACCCAAATAGTATGAAACGCACCAAAACGTCAGTTTAGGGTCCAACGGGGTCGATCGGGTGCGTTCGTTGCTAAAAATTCAGATGCGACTTCGTGGCACGAACTTTTGCATTAGTTCAGCGCGTTTTGCACCGAGTTTCGTAAGGCAACCAAACGGTCCCGAATGCACCAAATAGTATGAAACGCACCAAAACGTCAGTTTAGGGTCCAACAAGGTGGATCGGGTGCCTTCGTTGCGAAAAATTCCGATGCGACTTCGTGGCACGAACTTTTGCATTAGTTCAGCCCGTTTTGCACCTAGTTTCGTAAGGCAACCAAACGGTCCCGAATGCAGCCAAATAGTATGAAACACACCAAAATGTCAATTTAGGGTCCAATGGGGTGCATCGGGTGCGTTCGTTGCGACAAATTCTGAAGCGACTTCGTGGCACGAACTTATGCACTAGTTCGGTCCGTTTTGCACCGAGTTTCGTAAGGCAACCCAAACGGTCCCGATTGCACCCAAATAGTGCGAAACGCACCAAAACGTCAGTTTAGAGTCCAACCGGGTGGATCGGGTGCGTTCGTTGCGAAAATGCACCCAAATAGTACTAAATGAACCAAAACGTCAGTTTAGGGTCCAACGGGGTGGATCGGGTGCGTTCGTTGCAAAAAATTCCGACGCACCTTCGTGGCATGAATTTTTGCACTAGTTCGGCCCGTTTTGCACCGAGTTTCGTAAGGCAACCAAACAGTCCCGAATGCAACCAAATAGTACGAAACGCACCAAAACGTCAGTTTAGGGTCCAACGGGGTGGATCGGGTGCGTTCGTTGCGAAACATTCTGATGCAACTTTGTGGCACGAACTTTTGCACTAGTTCGGCCCGTTTTGCACCGAGTTTCGTAACGCAACCAAACAGTCCCGAATGCACCCAAATAGAATGAAACGCACCAAAATGTCAGTTTAGGGTCCAATGGGGTGGATAGGGTGCATTCGTTGCGAAAAATTCCTATGCGACTTCGTGGCACAAACTTTTGCACTAGTTCGGCCCATTTTGCACCGAGTTTCGTAAGACAAACAAACGGTCCCGAATGCACCCAAATAGTATGAAACACACCAAAATGTCAATTTAGGGTCCAATGGGGTGCATCGGGTGCGTTCGTTGCGACAAATTCTGAAGCGACTTCGTGGCACGAACTTATGCACTAGTTCGGTCCGTTTTGCACCGAGTTTCGTAAGGCAACCAAACGGTCCCGAATGCACCCAAATAGTGCGAAACGCACCAAAACGTCAGTTTAGAGTCCAACCGGGTGGATCGGGTGCGTTCGTTGCGAAAATGCACCCAAATAGTACTAAATGCACCAAAACATCAGTTTAGGGTCCAACGGGGTGGATCGGGTGCGTTCGTTGCAAAAAATTCCGACGCACCTTCGTGGCATGAATTTTTGCACTAGTTCGGCCCGTTTTGCACCGAGTTTCGTAAGGCAACCAAACAGTCCCGAATGCAACCAAATAGTGCGAAACGCACCAAAACGTCAGTTTAGGGTCCAACGGGGTGGATCGGGTGCGTTCGTTGCGAAACATTCTGATGCAACTTTGTGGCACGAACTTTTGCACTAGTTCGGCCCGTTTTGCACCGAGTTTCGTAACTTAACCAAACAGTCCCGAATGCACCCAAATAGAATGAAACGCACCAAAACGTCAGTTTAGGGTCCAATGGGGTGGATAGGGTGCATTCGTTGCGAAAAATTCCTATGCGACTTCGTGGCACGAACTTTTGCACTAGTTCGGCCCATTTTGCACCGAGTTTCGTAAGACAAACAAACGGTCCCGAATGCACCCAAATAGTATGAAACGCACCAAAACGTCAGTTTAGGGTCCAACGGGGTCGATCGGGTGCGTTCGTTGCTAAAAATTCAGATGCGACTTCGTGGCACGAACTTTTGCATTAGTTCAGCGCGTTTTGCACCGAGTTTCGTAAGGCAACCAAACGGTCCCGAATGCACCAAATAGTATGAAACGCACCAAAACGTCAGTTTAGGGTCCAACAAGGTGGATCGGGTGCCTTCGTTGCGAAAAATTCCGATGCGACTTCGTGGCACGAACTTTTGCATTAGTTCAGCCCGTTTTGCACCTAGTTTCGTAAGGCAACCAAACGGTCCCGAATGCAGCCAAATAGTATGAAACACACCAAAATGTCAATTTAGGGTCCAATGGGGTGCATCGGGTGCGTTCCTTGCGACAAATTCTGAAGCGACTTCGTGGCACGAACTTATGCACTAGTTCGGTCCGTTTTGCACCGAGTTTCGTAAGGCAACCAAACGGTCCCGATTGCACCCAAATAGTGCGAAACGCACCAAAACGTCAGTTTAGAGTCCAACCGGGTGGATCGGGTGCGTTCGTTGCGAAAATGCACCCAAATAGTACTAAATGAACCAAAACGTCAGTTTAGGGTCCAACGGGGTGGATCGGGTGCGTTCGTTGCAAAAAATTCCGACGCACCTTCGTGGCATGAATTTTTGCACTAGTTCGGCCCGTTTTGCACCGAGTTTCGTAAGGCAACCAAACAGTCCCGAATGCAACCAAATAGTACGAAACGCACCAAAACGTCAGTTTAGGGTCCAACGGGGTGGATCGGGTGCGTTCGTTGCGAAACATTCTGATGCAACTTTGTGGCACGAACTTTTGCACTAGTTCGGCCCGTTTTGCACCGAGTTTCGTAACGCAACCAAACAGTCCCGAATGCACCCAAATAGAATGAAACGCACCAAAACGTCAGTTTAGGGTCCAATGGGGTGGATAGGGTGCATTCGTTGCGAAAAATTCCTATGCGACTTCGTGGCACGAACTTTTGCACTAGTTCGGCCCATTTTGCACCGAGTTTCGTAAGACAAACAAACGGTCCCGAATGCACCCAAATAGTATGAAACGCACCAAAACGTCAGTTTAGGGTCCAACGGGGTCGATCGGGTGCATTCGTTGCTAAAAATTCAGATGCGACTTCGTGTTACGAACTTTTGCATTAGTTCAGCGCGTTTTGCACCGAGTTTCGTAAGGCAACCAAACGGTCCCGAATGCACCAAATAGTCTGAAACGCACCAAAACGTCAGTTTAGGGTCCAACAAGGTGGATCGGGTGCCTTCGTTGCGAAAAATTCCGATGCGACTTCGTGGCACGAACTTTTGCATTAGTTCAGCCCGTTTTGCACCTAGTTTCGTAAGGCAACCAAACGGTCCCGAATGCAGCCAAATAGTACGAAACACACCAAAATGTCAATTTAGGGTCCAATGGGGTGCATCGGGTGCGTTCGTTGCGACAGATTCTGAAGCGACTTCGTGGCACGAACTTATGCACTAGTTCGGTCCGTTTTGCACCGAGTTACGTAAGGCAACCAAACGGTTCCGAATGCACCCAAATAGTGCGAAACGCACCAAAATATCAGTTTAGAGTCCAATCGGGTGGATAGGGTGCGTTCGTTGCGAAAATGCCCCCAAATAGTTCTAAATGCACCAAAACGTCAGTTTAAGGTCCAACGGGGTGGATCGGGTGCGTTCGTTGCAAAAAATTTCGACGCAACTTCGTGGCATGAATTTTTGCACTAGTTCGGCCCGTTTTGCATCGAGTTTCGTAAGGCAACCAAACAGTCCCGAATGCACCCAAATAGTATGAAACGCTCCAAAACGTCAGTTTAGGGTCCAACAAGGTGGATTAGGTGCGTTCGTTGCGAAAAATTCCGATGCGACTTCGTGGCCCGAACTATTGCACTAGTTCGGCCCGTTTTGCACCGAGTTTCGTAAGGCAACCAAACAGTCCCGAATGCAACCAAATAGTACGAAACGCACCAAAACGTCAGTTTAGGGTCCAACGGGGTGGATCGGGTGCGTTCGTTGCGAAACATTCTGATGCAACTTTGTGGCACGAACTTTTGCACTAGTTCGGCCCGTTTTGCACCGAGTTTCGTAACGCAACCAAACAGTCCCGAATGCACCCAAATAGAATGAAACGCACCAAAACGTCAGTTTAGGGTCCAATGGGGTGGATAGGGTGCATTCGTTGCGAAAAATTCCTATGCGACTTCGTGGCACGAACTTTTGCACTAGTTCGGCCCATTTTGCATCGAGTTTCGTAAGACAAACAAACGGTCCCGAATGCACCCAAATAGTATGAAACGCACCAAAACGTCAGTTTAGGGTCCAACGGGGTCGATCGGGTGCGTTCGTTGCTAAAAATTCAGATGCGACTTCGTGGCACGAACTTTTGCATTAGTTCAGCGCGTTTTGCAACCGAGTTTCGTAAGGCAACAAAACGGTCCCGAATGCACCAAATAGTCTGAAACGCACCAAAACGTCAGTTTAGGGTCCAACAAGGTGGATCGGGTGCCTTCGTTGCGAAAAATTCCGACGCAACTTCGTGGCATGAATTTTTGCACTAGTTCGGCCCGTTTTGCACCGAGTTTCGTAAGGCAACCAAACGGTCCCGAATGCAGCCAAATAGTATGAAACACACCAAAATGTCAATTTAGGGTCCAATGGGGTGCATCGGGTGCGTTCGTTGCGACAAATTCTGAAGCGACTTCGTGGCACGAACTTATGCACTAGTTCGGTCCGTTTTGCACCGAGTTTCGTAAGGCAACCAAACGGTCCCGAATGCACCCAAATAGTGCGAAACGCACCAAAACGTCAGTTTAGAGTCCAACCGGGTGGATCGGGTGCGTTCGTTGCGAAAATGCACCCAAATAGTACTAAATGCACCAAAACATCAGTTTAGGGTCCAACGGGGTGGATCGGGTGCGTTCGTTGCAAAAAATTCCGACGCAACTTCGTGGCATGAATTTTTGCACTAGTTCGGCCCGTTTTGCACCGAGTTTCGTAAGGCAACCAAACAGTCCCGAATGCAACCAAATAGTACGAAACGCACCAAAACGTCAGTTTAGGGTCCAACGGGGTGGATCGGGTGCGTTCGTTGCGAAACATTCTGATGCAACTTTGTGGCACGAACTTTTGCACTAGTTCGGCCCGTTTTGCACCGAGTTTCGTAACGCAACCAAACAGTCCCGAATGCACCCAAATAGAATGAAACGCACCAAAACGTCAGTTTAGGGTCCAATGGGGTGGATAGGGTGCATTCGTTGCGAAAAATTCCTATGCGACTTCGTGGCACGAACTTTTGCACTAGTTCGGCCCATTTTGCACCGAGTTTCGTAAGACAAACAAACGGTCCCGAATGCCACCCAAATAGTATGAAACGCACCAAAACGTCAGTTTAGGGTCCAACGGGGTCGATCGGGTGCATTCGTTGCTAAAAATTCAGATGCGACTTCGTGTTACGAACTTTTGCATTAGTTCAGCGCGTTTTGCACCGAGTTTCGTAAGGCAACCAAACGGTCCCGAATGCACCAAATAGTCTGAAACGCACCAAAACGTCAGTTTAGGGTCCAACAAGGTGGATCGGGTGCCTTCGTTGCGAAAAATTCCGATGCGACTTCGTGGCACGAACTTTTGCATTAGTTCAGCCCGTTTTGCACCTAGTTTCGTAAGGCAACCAAACGGTCCCGAATGCAGCCAAATAGTACGAAACACACCAAAATGTCAATTTAGGGTCCAATGGGGTGCATCGGGTGCGTTCGTTGCGACAGATTCTGAAGCGACTTCGTGGCACGAACTTATGCACTAGTTCGGTCCGTTTTGCACCGAGTTTCGTAAGGCAACCAAACGGTCCCGAATGTACCCAAATAGTGCGAAACGCACCAAAATATCAGTTTAGAGTCCAATCGGGTGGATAGGGTGCGTTCGTTGCGAAAATGCACCCAAATAGTTCTAAATGCACCAAAACGTCAGTTTAAGGTCCAACGGGGTGGATCGGATGCGTTCGTTGCAAAAAATTTCGACGCAACTTCGTGGCATGAATTTTTGCACTAGTTCGGCCCGTTTTGCACCGAGTTTCGTAAGGCAACCAAACGGTCCTGAATGCAACCAAATAGTACGAAACGCACCAAAACGTCAGTTTAGGGTCCAACGGGGTGGATCGGGTGCATTCGTTGCGAAAAATTCGAACGCGACTTCGTGGCACGAACTTTGGCAATAGTTCGACCCGTTTTGCAATGAGTTTCGTAAGGCAAACAAACGGTCCCGGATGCACCCAAACAGTACGAAATGCACCAAAACGTCATTTTAGTGTCCAACTGGATGGATTGGCTGCGTTCGTTGTGAAAATGCACCCAAATAGTACGAAACGCTCCAAAACGTCAGTTTAGGGTCTAACGGGGTGGATCGGGTGCGTTCGTTGCGACAAATTCCGACGCGACTTCGTGGCAAGAACTATTGCACTAGTTCGGCCCGTTTAGCACCGAGTTTCGTAAGGCAACCAAATGGTCCCGAGTGCACCCAAATAGTACGAAACGAACCAATACGTCAGTTTAGGGTCCAACAAGCTAGATCGGGTGCCTTCGTTGCGAAATTTTCCTACGCGACTTTGTTTCACGAACTTTTGCACTAGTTCGGCCCGTTTTGCACCGAGTTTCGTAAGGCAACCAAACAGTCCCGAATGCACCCAAATAGTATGAAACGCACCAAAACGTCAGTTTAGGGTCCAACAAGGTGGATTAGGTGCGTTCGTTGCGAAAAATTCCGATGCGACTTCGTGGCCCGAACTATTGCACTAGTTCGGCCCGTTTTGCACCGAGTTTCGTAAGACAACCAAACAGTCCCGAATGCACCCAAATAGTACGAAACGCACCAAAACGGTCAGTTTGGGGTCCAACATGGTGGATCAGGTGCGTTCGTTGCGAAACATTCTGATGCAACTTTGTGGCACGAACTTTTGCACTAGTTCGGCCCGTTTTGCACCGAGTTTCGTAAGGCAACCAAACAGTCCCGAATGCACCCAATAGAACGAAACGCTCCAAAACGTCAGTTTAGGGTCCAATGGGGTGGATAGGGTGCATTCGTTGCGAAAAATTCCTATGCGACTTCGTGGCACGAACTTTTGCACTAGTTCGGCCCATTTTGCATCGAGTTTCGTAAGACAAACAAACGGTCCCGAATGCACCCAAATAGTATGAAACGCACCAAAACGTCAGTTTAGGGTCCAACGGGGTCGATCGGGTGCGTTCGTTGCTAAAAATTCAGATGCGACCTTCGTGGCACGAACTTTTGCATTAGTTCAGCGCGTTTTGCACTGAGTTTCGTAAGGCAACCAAACGGTCCCCGAATGCACCAAATAGTCTGAACGCACCAAAACGTCAGTTTAGGGTCCAACAAGGTGGATCGGGTGCCTTCGTTGCGAAAAATTCCGATGCGACTTCGTGGCACGAACTTTTTGCATTAGTTCAGCCCGTTTTTGCACCTAGTTTCGTAAGGCAACCAAACGGTCCCGAATGCAGCCAAATAGTACGAAACACACCAAAATGTCAATTTAGGGTCCAATGGGGTGCATCGGGTGCGTTCGTTGCGATAAATTCTGAAGCGACTTCGTGGCACGAACTTATGCAACTAGTTCGGTCCGTTTTGCACCGAGTTTCGTAAGGCAACCAAACGGTCCCGAATGCACCCAAATAGTGCGAAACGCACCAAAACGTCAGTTTAGAGTCCAACCGGGTGGATCGGGTGCGTTTCGTTGCGAAAAATGCACCCGAATAGTACTAAAATGCACCAAAACGTCAGTTTAGGGTCCAACGGGGTGGATCGGGTGCGTTGCAAAAAAATTTCGACGCAACTTCGTGGCATGAATTTTTGCACTAGTTCGGCCCGTTTTTGCACCGAGTTTCGTAAGGCAACCAAACGGTCCCGAATGCAACCAAATAGTACGAAACGCACCAAAACGTCAGTTTAGGGTCCCAACGGGGTGGATCGGGTGCGTTCGTTGCGAAACATTCTGATGCAACTTTGTGGCACGAACTTTTGCACTAGTTCGGCCCGTTTTGCACCGAGTTTCGTAACGCAACCAAACAGTCCCGAATGCACCCAAATAGAATGAAACGCACCAAAACGTCAGTTTAGGGTCCAATGGGGTGGATAGGGTGCATTCGTTGCGAAAAATTCCTATGCGACTTCGTGGCACGAACTTTTGCACTAGTTCGGCCCATTTTGCACCGAGTTTCGTTAAGACAAACAAACGGTACTCCGAATGCCACCCAAATAGTATGAAACGCACCAAAATGTCAGTTTGGGTCCAACGGGGTCGATCGGGTGCATTCGTTGCTAAAAATTCAGATGGCGACTTCGTGTTACGGAACTTTTGCATTAGTTCAGCGCGTTTTTGCACCGAGTTTTCGTAAGGCAACCAAACGGTCCCGAATGCACCAAATAGTCTGAAACGCACCAAAACGTCAGTTTAGGGTCCAACAAGGTGGATCGGGTGCCTTCGTTGCGAAAAAATTCAGATGCGACTTCGTGGCACGAACTTTTGCATTAGTTCAGCCAGTTTTGCACCTAGTTTCGTAAGGAACCAAACGGTCCCGAATGCAGCCAAATAGTACGAAACACACCAAAAGTCAATTTAGGGTCAATGGGGTGCATTGGGTGCGTTCGTTGCGACAGATTCTGAAGCGACTTCGTGGCAGCGAACTTATGCACTAGTTCGGTCCGTTTTGCACCGAGTTTCGTAAGGCAACCAAACGGTCCCGAATGCACCCAATAGTGCGAAACGCACCAAAATATCAGTTTAGAGTCCATCGGGTGGATAGGGTGCGTTCGTTGCGAAAATGCACCCAATAGTTCTAAATGCACCAAAACGTCAGTTAAGGTCCAACGGGGTGGATCGGATGCGTTCGTTTGCAAAAAATTTCGACGCAACTTCGTGGCATGAATTTTTTGCATCTAGTTCGGACCCGTTTTGCACCGAGTTTCGTAAGAGCAACCAAACGGTCCTGAATGCAACAAAATAGTACGAAACGCACCAAAACGTCAGTTTAGGTCCAACGGGGTGGATCGGGTGCATCGTTGCGAAAAATTCGAACGCGGACTTCGTGGCACGAACTTTGGCAATAGTTCGACCCGTTTTGCAACGAGTTTTCGTAAGGCAAACAAACGGTCCCGGATGACACCCAAACAGTACGAAATGCACCAAAACGTCATTTTAGTTCCCACTGGATGGATCGGCTTTGTGTTCGTTGTGAAAATGCACCCAATAGTACGAACGCTCCAAAACGTCAGTTTAGGGTCTAACGGGGTGGATCGGGTGCGTTCGTTGCGACAAATTCCGACGCGACTTCGTGGCAAGAACTTTGCACTAGTTCGGCCCGTTTGCACGAGTTTCGTAAGGCAACCAAATGGTCCCGAGTGCACCCAAATAGTACGAAACGACCAAAACGTCAGTTTAGGGTCCAACAAGCTAGATCGGGTGCCTTCGTTGCGAAATTTCCTACGCGACTTTGTTTCACGAACTTTGCACTAGTTCGGCCCGTTTTGCACCGAGTTTCGTAAGGCAACCAAACAGTCCCGAATGCACCCAAATAGTATGAAACGCACCAAAACGTCAGTTTAGGTCCAACAAGGTGGATTAGGTGCGTTCGTTGCGAAAAAATTCCGATGCGACTTCGTGGCCCGAACTTTGCACTAGTTCGGCCGTTTGCACCGAGTTTCGTAAGACAACCAAATAGTCCCGAATGCACCCAAATAGTACGAAACGCACCAAAACGTCAGTTTGGGGTCCAACATGGGTGGATCAGGTGCGTTCGTTGCGAAAATTCTGATGCAACTTTGTGGCACGAACTTTTGCACTAGTTCGGCCCGTTTTGCACCGAGTTTCGTAAGGCAACCAAACAGTCCCGAATGCACCCAAATAGAATGAAACGCTCCAAAACGTCAGTTTAGGGTCCAATGGGGTGGATAGGTTGCATTCGTGCGAAAAATTCCTATGCGACTTCGTGGCACGAACTTTGGACTAGTTCGGCCCATTTTGCATCGAGTTTCGTAAGACAAACAAACGGTCCCGAATGCACCCAAATAGTATGAAACGCACCAAAACGTCAGTTTAGGGTCCAACGGGGTCGATCGGGGTGCGTCGTTGCTAAAAATTCAGATGCGACTTCGTGGCACGAACTTTTGCATTAGTTCAGCGCGTTTTGCACTGAGTTCGTAAGGCAACCAAACGGTCCCGAATGCACCAAATAGTCTGAAACGCACCAAAACGTCAGTTTAGGGTCCAACAAGGTGGATCGGGTGCCTTCGTTGCGAAAAATTCCGATGCGACTTCGTGGCACGAACTTTTGCATTAGTTCAGCCCGTTTTGCACCTAGTTTCGTAAGGCAACCAAACGGTCCCGAATGCAGCCAAATAGTACGAAACACACAAAATGTCAATTTAGGGTCCAATGGGGTGCAGGTGCGTTCGTTGCGACAAATTCTGAAGCGACTTTGTGGCACGAAACTTATGCACTAGTTCGGTCCGTTTTGCACCGAGTTTCGTAAGGCAACCAAACGGTCCCGAATGCACCCAAATAGTGCGAAACGCACAAAACATCAGTTTAGAGTCCAACGGGTGGATCGGGTGGTTCGTTGCGAAAATGCCCCAAAGTTCTAAATGCACCAAACGTCAGTTTAAGGTCCAAACGGGGTGGATCGGGTGCGTTCGTTGCAAAAAATTTCGACGCAACTTCGTGGCATGAATTTTGCACTAGTTCGGCCCGTTTTGCACCGAGTTCGTAAGGCACCAAACGGTCCGAATGCAACCAAATAGTACGAAACGCACCAAAACGTCAGTTTAGGGTCCAACGGGGTGGATTGGGTGCATTCGTTGCGAAAATTTCGAACGCGATTTCGTGGCACGAACTTTGGCAATAGTTCGACCCGTTTTGCAACGAGTGTTGTAAGGCAAAAAACGGTCCCGAATGCACCAAACAGTACGAAATGCACCAAAACGTCATTTTAGGTCCAATGGGTGGATCGGCTGCGTTCGTTGTGAAAATGCACCCAAATAGTCGAAACGCTCCAAAACGTCAGTTTAGGGTCTAACGGGGTGGATCGGGTGCGTTCGTTGCGACAAATTCCGACGCGACTTCGTGGCAAGAACTATTGCACTAGTTCGGCCGTTTTTGCACCGAGTTTCGTAAGGCAACCAAATGGTCCGAGTGCACCCAAATAGTACGAAACGCACCAATACGTCAGTTTAGGGTCCAACAAGCTAGATCGGGTGCCTTCGTTGCGAAATTCCTACGCGACTTTGTTTCACGAACTTTTGCACTAGTTCG